>NC_046364.1:11106617-11282142 GCF_011125445.2 Fundulus heteroclitus | reverse complement strand
TCAATTAGTTTAGAGCGAATATATTCAATACACACAGCAATTCACTGACAAGGCATAATAAATCCTGTGGCTTGGAGAGTGTCCAAAATACCCATTGCTGCTATTCTAACCCTTAACTAACTCCACAAAAAAAAAACAGCAGCATAAGTAACTAACGCAGGAATGCTTTACATCAGCGCACAGTTTGAGGTTTCGGATGCTGAAAACTAAATTTGATGAATCATACTGAATCAACTGACATTTATGTGTCTAACTTCTTATAGTTGATACTGCCTAAGCTCAAATGAGGTCACTGGTACTGAGAGAGAAAGGCGGAAATGGGAAAGTGCCAATTTTAGTCTCACAAACTGGCTGGCTTTTTGATTCCCCCCAAAGCCTCCCTCGCTCGTCTTCATCATCTCAACCTTAGATACACGTAGAGCGCAAGCATTTTCTTTGATTATATTATCTGTCCATCTTCCTGTCAAAGTTTTTAATTTCTTCTGGCTTGGCTTCAAAGCTTCCAAAGAGAAGCTGTCCGGACAGCCTGCTAAATTACAGCCATGTAGACCGGGAGAGGTGGGAGCAGCTGTTAGGAAGGCTCTCAGTAGTCCAAACCATTGTAATCTGCATTAACCACATTGCAAGAGAGTGCAAAAGGTCAAAGTCTTTAAGTGCCTGCAGGGACGGGTGCTTGTGGATTACATGGTATCGCTCCTAGAGGTTGTCATAATAGTATGGTTCTACTAGTTCACTACCTGTTGTTCAACTACAATGATGAATATTGGCCTCTTTGAGAAAGGCTTTAATAGTTGGGACTAAACAGCAGTACAAATTACATGAGTTTAACAAAACACAACAATTAAAATACGGCAATAAATGAATAAACATATAAATAAATGTAATTCTATTAAGACCCTGTGACATATCTTCAAGTGAGATGACTTTATTTATGAGCCTCGTCTTTAGCAATGAAGGAGATTTTCAACACCCATTTGGATTAACATGGCAATGTTTGTGTAAACCCTTGTTAGCAAAACTCCAAAGAACTGGTTATGTTGGGATACTTATATAGGAGTATGCTGCATTGAATTGTACAAAAATAGATTTCATTTAAATCATGCTGTTTATTTTGCCCGTTCTTTGTGTGTCTATGGTTTTGGGATGCTTTTAAATAGGAACACGTAAGGTTTATTACCTTTCACTGAAAAACTCATCAGCCAGTCTGCACAGGAAAATTTAGGAATGCTAGAATAAGAACCTTTGTTGTCTGTGATTAAATGATTGCTGGTGATCACATTTCTGCATTTTGTTTAGCAATTATGCTCCTGAGGGTACAATTTCTAATAATTGGTAGTCTAAACTTGGTATCTTAAACATGGATTACTCCCTCTCTGCGCTCATAGCAAATCACGTCCCAAGTGGATGAATGCATTTGTAAGTTCTAGGAAATGCTTACTAGATTAGGTGCATTTCCTGGAAGGTGTGTATTGGCAGAAGCTACACCTCCACGATGATCTGCACTATCTTTGATGACAGCGATTTAAACAGGGAGATGAGCAGATGTGAAACTCTTACTCCATGGCCTTTGTTTAAAAAATGGCCAAGATGGCAGCAGCTATTTCTTTCCTTTCCTGCACTTTTCAATATGTTTTTCTTGTGCACGTCATTCATCAAGCTGAAAGCGAGTGAAAATAATTTCAAAGAATTAATGAGCAAAAGTCTCCCTTTGCACTGGAATTATGAATTATTTATGGCTATATTTCAAAGTGATTGAAATTGCGAATTAATCCCATTAACCTCTCCGATAGCCAGAATAAAAGCATATGTCTTGACTAATGTTTGCTGGGCTTAGATTTAGTGCTTTTGAAAGAAGCCCAGCAGATGAATCGTTGCACGGTTCTTATATAGATTCTAGTCTCTGTCTGAGTCTGTGGAGGAATGACAGAGAGCTCATTGGAGGCGTCTGTCTCCTAGCAAGACACCTCGTCACATCCTCTCCCCTTATACCACATAGCCTGTGATGAATGCATGGAGCTGCCCTCATCCCCCCACAGATACATCTGACATTATTAACACAATATAAAATGTGACTGAGCGCTCTGCCACACTGCCGAGGCCCCTCTGATCCAGCCAAACACAGCTACGTTGTGATTTATCCCCACAGCCATGAAAAAGTAAGCGTGCCGTTAAAATGGCAGGTGTTTGCAGGCCACACGACTCACCAGGCACGATCAATAATGTCGCTCTTTTACATGCCTCATTTTGAGGCAGCCACGGCATCATATGCCATTAGTGAGGCCGTGATCTATTGGGGAGCAAACCTCTGTCTACACTGACACAAGCTAACAAGGTAACTGCGTGTGCACACACATTCACCCTCGAAACACACATGCATACACCCGTGTGTTTGTATTGCTTCTACCTGCACTCCCACATAATTTAAGTGAACTAATGTAGGGGATAATGTACTGTAAATGGCAAGCACTTTGATTGATACCTGCACTTAGAACAATTACTGGTGTAAAAACTTTGGGAAAGGACAAAAGTTTGTGCTACTTATCGTGAGGTTACCTGCTCGTGTCCCGGGAAAGTGATTTGTTACTGTTTGTTGAGCGTTTTCCTGAGGCTATAAAGTGTGACACGGCCAACAAATAAGGACTAATGTTCTGGTTCCAAATGAAAACTTAGCACAACCTGCAACAGAATGTGCTGTCCCTGCCATTCCGCAAATGCACAGATTATCAGAAAATTATCTGGTGCTATTTCTGAACCCTGCAAATCTATTTTAGACCAGCACCGTATTCATCACATGCTGTATTAAGTCGAGCAACATAATCATGCAGCAAGGTTTTTCTACATTGGAATTTCTGCTTTATAATAAAAACAAATTCTTACTGCAATAAACACATTTTTAATTATATCCTAACTTGACTTTATTTAGGAAAGGCACGCAGAACATTTTAGGCCTTTGCTTATGCATGTCTTTCCTTGTTAAAGTAAAATGAGCGATTGTTGGAAAGCATCAGCAGTCTTTCTGAATCTCCCCATTGTATGGAAGGCATTCCACATGATGTTTTTGTAAGATGGAAGGAAAATATATTTGAAGTCACTACAGTAAAAAGCTAATTCTTCCTTTTATTTATTATTATTATTATTATTATTATTATTATTATTATTATTATTATTATTATTATTATTATTATTATTGTGAAAGACTGTATTTTTTTGCCTATGTATGAAACAGAAAACATTAACTTGTGGATTTTTTTTAGCATTCCTCACATCTTCCACCCCACTTTCACTTTTACTCTCAGCACAAATGGCATGAAAATTAACTATTAATCTTTTCCCAAAGGAATTCCACATGCCACGCAGGCCTGACAGCCACAGGACGATGGTTGTTGTATGGTCAACAAACAATTTTCCCGGGCTTCACTGCCTCTCAAAGGCACTTTTTCCTCCAGCCCTGATCGTGTGAAAAATGTCATTGTCAAAAGGTTCCTCTGCTTTTCTTCTCACACAAAGATGTCAGACGGAGAGAGTTAGAATTTCCAAACGTGTTAATCCGCATGAGCGTAAGCTTGGCCCCTTCCTCCATACCGCTTTGCAGCTCAAGTCACTGAGTTACACATTTCCTGTGCTTGAGCAACATAAGTGAACCTTTTGAGTTAAGATGCAATATGAATGCGGGACATTTTTTTAATGTGACACAACCCAGTCCAAGAATTCATGCAGTTTACTTACAGTTGTTTCTTCACCATGCATTGATTTCATAAAACAAAAAAAATACACCTGTTGGGTAAAAGTGGACATCCCTAAATGTTGTGAAACTAGCGTCAGTTAAGTTCATAGCTGGATCATGCAGAAATATTTACTTACAGTGTCTTGCAGAGGTATTCCGCAATAACACACACTGATCTTTTTATACTGTGTCGCACTATAAGCCACAGATGTGTATTGTTTTGGGATTGTATGTGCTAGACCAATAGAAAGTACATAGTTGTGAAGTGAAAATAAATTTATTGATGGTTTTCAAAGTGTTTTACAAATAAAAATTTAAAATGTGGGCCATGCATATGTATTCACCCCTGTTTGTTCTTATACCCCTAAATGAAATTTAGTTTAGCTAAATGTCTTCAGATGTCATCTATATAGTAAATAAATTCCATCTTTATTTAATTTAATCTCAGTATAAATACAGCAGTGATGTAACTTTGGTTGTATGAAAAGACTAATTGTCTTGCAATCAGAAAGCTGGGTTTGATTTTAGCATCCTTATCCACCACACAATGATGTGCCCATGGGCAAGGGACTGGCACACCGATCTGCATTTTCGTGTATGTATGTGTGTGATTATTTATTTCTGTGTGAATGTTAATTTATCAAAAAGCACACTGAGTTGTTTGATTAGAAATGTGCTTTATAAGTTTTCTCCTTTCACGTAACTGTTTTATGAAGAACTTAAAAGTTGCCCAGAACTCTAAAGCCTTTTTAGGTTATAAACTCAGTGCCAAGCTCTCTGGGAGCACTGATCAATACACCGTCTAAAATGGAAGGGTATGGCATGACTGCAAACCAAGACATGGCTTTCCACCTTAACTCACAGGCCAGGCGAGAAGCTTAATTTGAGAAGCAGTGAGTAGACGCATTGTAACTCTGGAGGAGAGATCCACAGCTCAAGTTAGGCAAGTCAAGTTTATTTAATTAGCACCATTTATAAGCAAGGCAATTCAAAGCGCTTTAAAGGACATCAAATGGAATAAAGAAATGTACATCAACCCAAGAACATTAGGTAGAAATGGGGAAAAAAACGGTTTGACAACCGACCAGTTCGGCCTGAAATGACCGGACGGTCGGGAATCCTCCCAAACCTCTCTGGCCATCGCCCCTTGATGTGACTGACTTTAGCCACTAATTCCATTAGACAATTGCACTGGATCCCCCGCAGCCCTGTTGCCTGGTCCATTTGAGAGAGACCCAGAGGTGAACGGGCCCTCCTCATGGCCTCTCCTCGTCTCATTTAGACTACAACCTGTCAGCCTCTGTGCAGTGTGCAGGGCTGCAGAATCTTCTCACAGCAAACAGGGCGCCTGTAGCCACAGGGGGCGCCAATTCCTTACACAGTGATATGATAGATAATGGAAACCCACCTTTGGGGCGGAGATTATTTTTTTGTTTATTTTCTTTTTTTAACAGCTCGTGCTGCCCCCTATGTGTCATTGAAAAAGGTGCCGCTCGGTCAGCTGCCCAGGTCACCCGTCCCAAAAACTGCTGCTGTTTGCGTATGTTTATTATTTTATTTTTGAGGGGGCGGCGCATATTATTCGAGGGGGCAACGCCCCAGTGCGGCCCCTTGTGGCGCCGGGCCTGGAGTGCACAGACAGTTTACCCACAGAGACGTTCAGGTGCAATCTATGCAAAATGCGGACAGAGGACGTTTTATCATTCTCTTCCTTTTATCTCTTCTTTCTTTCGCCTCTTCTCTTTCTTTTTTCGCTTCTTGTTCTTCCTTTACTCTCCTACTTTCTCATTGTAGTGTCCATATAATTTGAAATTCTCCCTGCAGGAATCACAATAAAGCTATTTTCATGCACAAATCAAGCGGAGCATTATGGCGAAAGCTGTTTGCTCCACTTGTGAAAGCAAAATCTGTCGAGCTCTATTTGGCATTAAGACATCAATTCTTATTGCCACATTGCTAGACAGGACACTGGAAAAAAAATAAATGCGGTTGTACAAAGTGTTCACTCAGAGTATGAATATGATTGCACAACACATATTTCAGATTTTTAATTCTACAACATTGCAAGTTGCAGATTTCACATAGAATCCCAATAAAATATGTTGCTGTATTTGTTTAGAAGTTATTTTGATGTTCAGAAGTCATTTTGGACGCATATTTAGGAACAGTTTTCGAGAACAGAGAATACATAAACAGAAAATATTAAAAGGCAACATTAAATACAGGTGAACAGCACTAAGAAAATGAATTGTCTAAGTGCGTTAACTGACACTGGAAGGTTTCCCCTTGCTCTGAGCCACGCCCCCAATAAGAACGTCTCTCAGCAGGTCAGCAGGTCAGCAGATGGGGTTGATAGGTGGGCAACCTCATTATGACCACATACTTCCCGCCTCTTCCTGGCTGCCGCCCTAGCACCGATCATATTGTCCCACCCTTTCTTCCCATCCAACCTCTCATCAGCGATCTTTCCTGTCATCACAGGCACACACATCCCTCCTGTCACACAGCCGTCTGATTGATGAGGCCACTTTTGATAATGGTATCAGGAACCGGGGTGTCTGCCTTGTCATTAGATACTATCAGTGCTGTCTTATTACAGCTGGAGAAGACCCCAGGCAGACAGACAGGTTCCTCTGTGCACAGATATGGCCAGCTGATAATGAAGCTCTGTAACAGTGTGCTCTAATATACCTGGCTGAGTTAATCCATCCATCACAAATGCCAAAGTTTGGGGAGCTCCTTCACATCCCATAAACTTCTGACTGTCAAGTCAACACCTGTACCTACCTCCCTGTAGGAGGAAGGAGGGACCAACATCAAAATAAAACATGCCGTTGTTGTACTATGATAGCAAAAATAATGTGTGGTATGGTGAAATGTATTTAAATCCTTTAAAGGGAATATGATTTTATGCAAAAACTAAAATAAGGGAATTTTGGTTTGAGACCCAAGTAGTTAAATATTCTCCATACCATTTAACATATATTATGTGGCGTTAACAGCTTGTCAAACAAAAGAAAATAAATAAATAAACTGAAACAGGGAGGCAGATAATGCTGTTTGTTTGCTAATGTTCACTACCAAACCTCAGGCCTTTACATAACAGCTGAGGATACATTTCCCACAGGTGGACTCCACTAATTCTGTGACTTCTCAGGGGAATTGGTTTTACTGGCTTTTATTACTTGCATCATAGGGGAAGGGGTTTAATAGAAATAGCACCACACTTTTCAGATTTGTATTTGGAAAAAAATTGAAATAAATATCATACAGCAGGAAAAAATATTTTATATTTTCATCCCAAAAAGGTATTTTCTTTAAATATTCCTCAGAACCAGGAATCAGCACTCAACAGCAAGTAAGTTTAACACGGAAACTATTGCAGCATTATCCAAAAGAAGATTGGAGAAACAATTTTCTGTTACCAACACCAACTGACTGATAAATATTGCACACCACAAGCATGCAACTCAGCAACCAAAGAAACACAACTCTCAATCAGAGAACTTTAAACGTCTCTTTGCATCACTGTTGAAAATCTTTACATTTGCATTAGAGTAATACAATTACTGACTATAGATAAAACAGCCATAAAATGTATCCTACTTTAATGCTAGAAGGTTTTCTAAATAAACGCAGGACTACTAGTGAAAAACACATGGTCATTCTTTGCTTGGAAAAATACAGTTTGAATGCCAACTAAATTTAGTACCAGAAACCCCCAGGCCACAAATGAACAATAGTGATTTGCGTTATCTGGAAGGTTTCTTTTATATTAGAACAAAAGTGAAGCAATGATCAAAAGACTGCAAAGGAGAAGGGGGCCCTGCAAGCCAGGATAAGAACAACACTCACAAAGGCCTCGGCTCACCGGTGAAAGAATAACTGCGGTTTGAATTATGGATACATCTGAATGGTGTCTCCTCTCCACAGATGGTTGCACACATGAGAATCCCAAGGCCTGTATAATTGTATTGCTAATAAGGAGCAAAGCCAATTAGGCATTTAAGTGTGCTGTAATCACTTGGACTGGAAGAGATGAAGAGACGACCCATGGAGGAGATGGAAAATCAGGCCAAAGGACAAATGAATGCCTCTACTAATTCCCCGGCACACTGACAAAAATAATTAGACATAAACTGTGTGCACTGAAAAGTCCCCACTGGGAGTGAAAACCTTCCTGGAGTTTCACAGTTCCTACATGGCCCTTCTGTTTTGCGTTTTTTTTTTCTAAGAGATCTTCATGAAAAGTAAAAGAAAGCTAAAAGGGTAGCTATTGTAATTGCTTTATCACACCAAAATAAGAAAACATTATCACGTTTGATCATTTATCTTATTTGATAATGTACACACATTTGATAATGTATGCATATTTTCCAAATTAGTCTCATGCTTACTACGTGGGAAACAGAACAAACAACTGCGTAATGTGTGCAACCAAAATAAATGTTTGCAGCATTAGCTGTTCAAGGGGCTGGTGTACCCGTGTAGGAACAGCACAGACGGGCCATAAAATTCTCTAGACAAGCTGTCTGTCACAACATTTGTTTGCCAGACTACATTCTTTTTCTGCCACAGAGAGTGGGAATAAAAAAGGGTCAAATTCACCAAGCCGCATTGCAATGCTCTCTCAAACTGCAATATGTCTGTAGTCAAATATGTTTAGGGGCAGGATTGTCAGCACAAAGCCGGATGCCGAGTGTTTTTTTTCACCATGTTCTGGAACTTTTTAGAATTCAGCCAGCCGGGAGTACAAAAGGCTGGGACGTCTACGAGGACTATCAATACATTTAAACAGGGCCATGCATTTCTCATAAAGTGGCTCCAAAAGCGGTGGGAGCCAATGGGAGGAGAAAAAAAAAAGAGGCGGGTGGGGTTGGGTGGGGGACTGCTTGATCAACCCATAAAGGGAAACTCAGTTATGAACAAGAGAAAGAAAAAGAGGAAGAAAGAGCTGGGTGAAGGGGGAGAGGGAGAAAAAAAACTGAAAGAAAAGGTCATGAGTGGCAGTTGATTTGAGGAGTTTCTGCGACCCCACAAAGGGCCATGACATCATCAGGTATTGAAGTGAGAGCGGAGGAGAAGGGGTTCTTTAAAAAGCTACCCGCGTACTGAGGCCGTAATTACGTTTGCGCTAAACTTGCCCAAGTGCTTCTGTGCTGAGAGGGGGGGGGGGGATCATTTTTAGAGGTGGGGGCTGAATTAATCAGCTTTGTTTTCTATGCAGACTGATATAAAAAAATCTTTCTCACCAAAAGCCAATTTTACCCAACTTGTTCTTGGTGTTGTCTGTACCTAACCTGCCTTCGTTCTCCAATTGGGAGCATAAAAACACCTCTGCAGACCCCTCCAACTTTGAGCATTGGGAGCTTATAAAGCCTTTGCAATGCATGCTGGGTAGGCATGGCATGAAGTGTACAAGGAAAGAATGCCATTAAGTAAGTTATGCATATAATGAATCTGAGCAATGCTTGGGAAAACTTCAGCAACATTTATTCCTCTTTCAGTTTAGCCTCTTTCTCAGTGAAAAGAGCAGTCTGAGTAGGGAATACAGTAAATCATTCTTTAGTTCTGCCAGCGCGGTTTTCACCCAAGGCCACTGCCCACAAAGTCTTCATCTATTTACAACCGCACTGTGAGTCCAACCTAGTGTCGGCTTTTTAAATAGGCTCCTAATATACAATGCCCCCCCTGTTCATTGTGTCACTTTTTTTTTTACTGCAGCAATGAACCTAAATAAAATCGTCATGTTGCAGCAGATTGACAGAGTCCTGAAATGTGTTTTAACCACCATCTAACTCGCCGGGTGATATAAATCAAGTTTGCGCAGTTGCGGTGACTGTGGTGTGATGTGAGGGCGACAAATTCATCAGTCTTATGATATTTTTGGGCCTTGGGCTTTTCCTCCCTGCTGCTGACATGCCAGAGTGCAACATGACGTGTCGTCACTACCCTGACAGACTCGCAGTGGCTGCGCTGCGGCACTCTCAGTCAGCAAATCCAATTAGCTTTCCCACGACGATACCGCCCTGCTGTCAGAACGGCACACTGTAATATGATAAAATTATAGACAAACACTTCCCTTAAGGATACAAGTGCCAAGAAACAGACAGCAGCATGCTAATTCCAAGCTGACAGTTCACTCACTGCACAGTATGATCCTTCACCTTCACAGTGACTAAACTGAGAATTCTTCCTCTGACAGGATGTAGAACACCACTTGATAACATATTTTTATGCCAGATCTTTTGGACTGCAGGCTAGTTTTGTACAGCAGGCATGTGGTCACATGCAGCTTATGAAGTATAGTGCCTTGCAAAGGAGCCAGTTAAACTTTTTCACATGTTCTAGCCTTATAATCAAGAACATAAATGTACTTTATTTAAATTTTATGTGAGGGACTAATGCATGTTAGTGCATAATTATGAACTGGGAAGAGAATGATTGTTTTAACAATGAATTCTCTGAAATGTATGGCATGCATTCACATCTAGCTTCCCTGAGACAACACATTGCATAAGCACATTTCACTGCAGGGTAGTTAGAGGGAGAGGTTTTGTGCACACAATTTTGTTAAGCAGTGCCATGATTTTTCAATGGGATGTTGGTCTGAACTTTGACTGGGTAATTTTAACACATGACTATGCTTGGATGTTTGACCATCCTGCTGCAAGTCTTTTCCATCCTCTAGCAGGTTTGTGTACACTGTTGTTACATCAAATCTATCCATTTCCCCTGTTGCTTACCCACGGCAGGATACTGTCACCACCATGTTTCTCTGGTCCTGCTGTGTTTCAGGTGATGTGCAATATATTAAAAACAGTTCAAAGGGGTGAATTCTTCTGCAAACCACTGTAAAGCAAGTTTAGAAATATTCCAAGAAACTGAGGTACTATTGCTTTAAACAGATTCTCTAAGACTTTACTTTTGCAGCCAGTAATGATCCTCCGTGTGATTGATTAGATCTCTCTAACCTCCAGCTCTGATCCATTTTCTCCTTGCCTGATCTATTTTATGGATGTTCCCCCATGATTGCTGTATGTTGCCATCGATGATTTCCTTTCTTTATTTCTCCAAGGACCAAGAACACCTGTCCGCTTTAATCACTAAGTCCTTCCCAGCAGGAATGCCATCACTGAATGGACACCAGGCTGTTATCTGACAGACTGATAGACTGACTAATAGAAGCATCAAATGGGTATGACAGCAACAAAAACGAAGCAAGAAAGATCAAGAAGAGAATCAGTGCTGTTTTAGCCTGTTGCCATATGAGTCATTAAAATAACAGGAAATCTGCTGTACTCTCAGCAGTGATTCATTGCATAAACATGAAACATGAAAACATATTTTTCTAAAGTCACCCCTATTAAATGAAGGGTCATACTCATAATAAAGATGACACATCTTTGATTTTACCAAATGTGGGGTTATTCATCAAAACTGTTAACCATCATCATTTCCCTTATCATCATTTCCTACAGAAACAGCATAAATGTTTTGTTCTTATGCTTTTTACTATAGATTTCTATTTTAAGTTTTATTTGTCACCCTGGAAAATATTTTGATTTCCCACACCCTATGACACCACTTCAGGAAGTAATCTAAATTGCTCCCGAATGTGTTACTGACAGGGTTAAGATGTCTCTGCCTTGCTGAAAAACAGGCTTACCAGCTATGAAATAATTTACCAGTAAGGCTAACAACAACACTGTTTTTGTGGCTGATAAACTAATCAACCATGGCTCAGTTTGACTGAAGACAAGCCAAAGTTTGCTGTACCCATCAGCGTATTGCCCCTTGATGGAATTTTTTCTCTGAACACAAATAATGACTAAAGTTTGCACAGAGATGAACAGATGGTTTTATCAGGTTTTCATGGAAAACAATTTGTCCTTGAGTGAACAAAGTTTGTACACATGGACTTTTATGAAAGATCCCATTTACAAATTCACATGAAACCTCTCCACCCACACACATCCCCTAAGTGAGAGATAAGCATAGCAGATTAATCAATATCTAACTGAACAGAAACACAAGCGCACACATTTAGAGCGGGATACTGTCAGAGAGGCCGGTCTTCATTCTGGTGGTTACACTTTTAGTTCTACAGTACATCAAAACCCAAAAAAAAAATCCCAGTAAATTTTACTACCAACATTTATATTAGAAATCTTTTATTATTATTATTAAGAAAGAAAAAATACTTAAAATTAATTGTGTCAAAGTTAATATATACTGTATGAGATGGCAGTACATATTTAGAAGAAGAAGACATCTTTATTTGTCATTGCAATTGTACAATGTGAGGCTAAGGGTCTTATTCAGGGACCCACAGTGGCAGTCTGTAGGGATCGAACCGGGTACTTACAACCTTCCCAGAATGCAAGCACACTGCTCTAACCACTAAGCCACCACCCCTCCAAGAGGAGGCCTAGAGATGGTTCAAAATGCAGCTGCTCACATCTTGACCAAAACTGGGAAATATGAACATATCACTCCTGTTATGATGTCCCTTCACTGGTTGCCTTGTCACGTTCAAGCTGATTTTAAGATGTTGCTGCTCACCTAAAAGGCACTAAATGGTCTAGCGCTCTCTTACTTATCCAACCTTTTTAACCTGTGTGTTCCACTTCGTGATCTTCGATCTCAGGGCACCACTCTTTTAACAATTCCTAAGACTAAAAGGAAAACTGTAGGGAGTGTGTTTTTTCCTAGCGTGTGCCATGTCTGTGCAACAATCTGCCTCTTGACATTCAGCAAACATGTTCTGTGGAGGTTTTTAAAATCAAGCTAATGATCCACCTGTTCACTTGTTTATCTTATGCAGCCCAATTTGATGCCTAAACTATATTGTTTTAATCTTGGTGTTTCCTTTTGTTTTTATGTTTTTACCTGTTTTTAAATTATATTGTTTTAGTTATTTTACCATTTTTATCACCTATTGTTCAGCACTTTGATTGAAAGTGCTTTATAAATGAAGTTGTTATTATTAATGTCAGTTGGACATGATCTGCTTTGCATGCTCAAATTGATGGCGTGCCATTGGAATAGGAATTGGCGGTAATCATCCTATGATTGCCTAGATCCATTCCTGCTCCTGCTCAGTACCTGCCATCCTGATTCTGGTTTCTTCCATCCTGGTTCTCTGATCTTGCTCCAGGTCAGTCATTACCACGCCGTTGCTTGTTCTCTCTGTCGCAACTCCCTGACTCAAACCTTCCAGGATGTCCGATCGGCCCGGTGCGCCTCCTCCGCCGGCGTCTTGTTCCATCGAGTTTGTCCACCCTCCATCGTGGAACCGTTATTCTATCTGGAACCACACCTCGGTCTTCCTGACTGGCCTCCTCTCAGCTCCAGTGAAACCATCCATCCTCAAGTCAGCCTCTGCTCGCTACTTCACTAGCTTGTCGTTTGCCGGTGCTCACTTTACTTCTTTTTTCTCCACACAGTCCATGACCAGAGCCTCCCCAGTCGGCCACAATCTCTTCCAGTTCTTACCATAACCCCCTGTCATTGCTCATATCTATAAACACCTTTTACCATATTCCTGCCTCTGTGTTTGTTGCTTCCAGGTCATCATGGAAAACCCAGCCATGACACACATAAAGTTGATGCAACCAAGCCTATCGTTGGAATGAAAAGAACTTGATGAAATTGATATGAGCATCAGAATGGGAAAGAAAGAGGATTTAAGTGTCTTTGATTATCCTGTGCTTTTAGGTACCAAACCACTGTGAGGAATATTTTTCACACTTTGAATCAACCTAATAAAGAATAAGGTGGTTCTGAATGCAAAAGAGGCTCTGGCAGAAATATCTTGCATTTGATTGATATATTTTATTTGGAATTGGTTGGGTTTGGTTGGGCATTCGACCGTGTCCCCCGAGGGACCCCCGGGGGGTACTCCGGGAGTATGGAGTACCGGGCCCTTTAATAAGGGCTGTCAGGTCTCTGTAGGACCGGTGTCAGAGTCTGGTCCGCATTGCCGGCAGTAATTCGGACTCGTTTCCTGTGAGAGTTGAACTCCGCCAAGGTTGCCCTTTGTCATCGATTCTGTTCATAACTTTTATGGACAGAATTTTTAGGCGCAGCCAAGGTGTTGAGGGGATCCGTTTTGGTGGCCTTAGGATTGCGTCTCTGCTATTCGCGGATGACAGCTCTCACTCCCGCCGGTTCGCAGCCGAGTGCGAAGCGGCTGGGATGAAAATCAGTGCCTCCAAATCCGAGACCATGATCTTGAACGGGAAAAGGATAGAGTGCCTCCTCCGGGTTGGGGAGGATGTGCTGCCCCTAGTGGAGGAGTTTAAGTATCTTGGGATCTTGTTCAGGAATGTGGGGAAGATGGAGCGGGAGATCGACAGGCGGATTGGTGCGGCGTCTGCTGTGAAGCGGGCGCTGTACCGATCCGTTGTGGTGAAGAGAGAGCTGAGCCAAAAGGCGAAGCTCTCGATTTACTGGTCAATCTACGTTCCTACCCTCATCTAGGGTCACAAGCTTTGGGTCGTGACCGAAAGAACGAGATCCCGGATACAAGCGGCCAAAATTAATTTTCTCTGTAGTGTGGCTGGGCTCTCACTTAGAGATAGGGTGAGGAGCTCAGTCATCCAGGGAGGACTCAGAGTAGAGCCGCTGCTCCTCCACGTCGAGAGGAGCCAGTTGAGGTGGCTCAGGCATCTGGTTAGGATGCCTCCTGGACGCCTCCCTGGTGAGGTGTTCCGGGCACGTCCCACCGGGAGGAGGCCCAGGGGAAGACCCAGGACACGCTGGAGGGACTATGTCTCACGGCTGGCCTGTGAACGCCTTGGGATTCCCCCGGAGGAGCTGGCCCAAGTGGCTGGGGAGAGGGACGTCTGGGCCTCCCTACTGAAGCTGCTACCCCCGCGACCCGACCCTGGATAAGCGAAAGAAAACGGACGGACAGACAGACGGTTGGGTTCATTTAAATCTGTTGGTTTCCTTGGGATTTTAAGAATAGTATACAGATTTTCCAGACTGTTGAGGTCTGGGTAGAAGCCTAACTACTAACCCTTCTTAATGATTTTGGAGAATCTGAAATTCATACATATGAATACATGTAAACTATTCACGTGGTTTTTAAGCACCATATAACGAAGTATAAGGCACACTTAAAATCCATAAATTTTCTCAAATATTGGTGGCGCGCCTTATAATCCGTTGCGACTTATACATGATTAAAATTGTGCTTACTGACCGATTTTATGTGGTGGAATGCGCTCAAAAATCTGTTAAAATGTGGAAATACAACTTTGGTTAGCAATGAAGCGGCTCCGCTCAATGGACATTCCGAGCATTACGGTACACTGTGTCACTACCTGATCGGACCCCTGAGCTGTCTACAAAACTGCCTGACTGTAATGTCAAAACTAGAAGGCAGGCCGTGCCCGGAGTACGTGCTAGCAACAATAAACCAATTAAGTTAATTCAATATAAAAGTTAAGTTCATTTTGGCCTTTTGTTAGAAACAGGGCAGTGTAGTCCAACTACTCTGTCCTCCTGAGATGGATAGCTCTCCCTCTCAGGAGAGAGCCATGTTGAGGAGGGAACACACCGCACGTGTTGCAAAGTTCAGCACAGCAGCACATCTTATGCTTAGGTTAGCTTTTCCTTTTAATCAGTCAATAAATGTACACCAGAAGCATAATGCTACATGGCGCCTAAATTAGATTGAAGTTCTAATTTCAGACGTGTTTATGCAGGGAATAAACGGGAAAACATCCTGTGTCAAAGTTCACTTCCGGAAGTATCCCAAAATAAGAGTCGTCGAAAATAAAGCACCATGGATGATGTAGTTGTGATAAGCTAACAACCTAAAATATGCGATAACTGATAAGATATGTTCAGGACATGTACTTTTTAGGAGATTAAAAAATAGGCTATATTACTGATGATTTAATACTTTACCCATATATTACTGATAATTTGTCTTTCTTTAATTCCTTACCCATGGCGAAAGGTCTTCTCTCTGCAGAATTACACAGCTGTGTACTTTGCAGCGTTTTTAGAAACACACCCGTAAACTGTGCCACTTACGTTATGTGGCAAGTGTATTTCCTCCTTAAGGTGACCAGATTTGATTTCTCCAATGAAAACTGCCTGAGGGTTGGTTTGTTTTGTCTGAACTGCAATGCCGACGGTGGGCAGGTATGGTGCTTTCGGGACAGCTCTACTACATCAGGACAGCGGCAGGACCAGGTACATACCTCTTGTTGCGCTAAACATTTTTACTCCATCATGATACACTGAAATCAGGAACTTTCCCAGGGACAGCTTTCGCCGGGGGCAGGTCTTCCAAAACGGGGTCAATCCCCAGAAATTGGTGGCATCTGGTCACCCTACTGGAGGGGCGAAGTGATATTACACACTGGGGAAGAATATGTAATGCGCCTTATAATCCGGTGTGTCTTATAGTCCGAACAATATGGTAATACTAATATACCTATATATAGAATATAGCCTGACTGGCTCAAACTGCAAAATTCAACCAACTGAAAGAAGCACCCACCTAAAACCTACATAAGCATAAGAAAAACAAAACATAAAAATATTGAATTACTACTTTAGATCTAGTGTTTGTTGGACCACTGTGGACTTATTACTGTAAGAGCCATTGGAGGTAGCCTACTTAGCAGCAATAAAAGCTAGGACTGTCCCCCTACCTTTAAAGAATGACAGCATATATGAGAGTAAGTTGAAAAAAGGGACAGACACCCCAGCTGAGTCAAAGTATGGGTGATATGTCTCTAAACTTCGTATGTAATGCATCAATACATTTGGCTTTAACATAAATGACCCACTGCAAATTTTATCCTTCTGTGACATAAGGTGTTTCTGCAACTTTTTTTTTTTTCAAATCTATGGATTTATGGTAGGAATAATAAAGCTTTTATTTATCCAGGGTAGTCCTATTTTCTGCCAGGGATTTCTGGTGAAGTTGGCAACACTAATTACATCACTGTCATTAGGTCGTATCTGGTTGTTTATGCTGCGATTCTCTGCTCCCCCTGTATAATAAAAATAAACTCTTATTGAGGGATTATTTTGTCATTCACATCATAAATGTCAATCTGGTGATATGACTTGGCTGTGTATACATTCATTACATGTAGCAGGATCGAAAATAATGTGGCCTATAATTTAGCAGGATTTACCTCAGTAACATGTAAATGTGTTGGACGTTTCTTCCATAGCCAAAATAGTCTGGCAGAGCAGACTATGTCATGATTCTCATACTGCCATTCTAAATACGTTCAGTGCTTCAAATACAAACAGAGTTGTTGTGCGCCATCCTCAACATAGAAGAATACTGCAGGATCATTCAGTGTTTCTTCTCTGTTTGAGCCAACAGAGCTCTGTTGCTCAAACTGTCTTTCATTTGTATTATAACACAACAAAACACTTGCTGATCCTTTTATCTTATAGCAGGTACGGATCTTTGCCTTCCTCCCGAAGTAGATCAGTGGTGTAACAGCCATGTGTTGATTCTGACACCTTTCAGCTTATTGAGTGGGATAAGGAACAAGTGTATATAATGGAAGTATGGTACAAAAAGGGTTACTGTTGCTGTGTGGAGTATTGTTGACATCTCCAGGGTTTACCTTGCCTCTTTCCCACGCAGTTCTGCAGATAGCCACCTGTGACCCCGCAAGGACCAACTGTTCGTGGAGTCATATTAATGCCTTCATCGATAATTGTTCACTCTGGTTTATACCCAAAGTAATATTCAGTTAAAGAGGATAAAGGTTTATTTAAAAAAAAAAAAATTTTGGACTTACGTGCCAGGTAACCAAAAGTAACTGCATGTCCTGTACAGAAATATGTCACTCAAACAGTGATTTTGAAAAGCTGTGAACAGCTATACAAACAACTGTAGTCTTGATTTTCCAAAAGACACAGAAAATAATCTAGTTTAATCTGATGTATTTATTGATACATGAAAACCTGTATACCGTTATATGGTAACCTAACACAGAGATGCATCAAGATCAATCTTCAAATGAGTTAAGTTGGTTGTAATCACTTCAAATGTTGAAAATCATTAAAGTTTCACGCGTCTAAACACTACGTCTTAACAAGGTGGTTTAACTGCAGAGACACAGAGGAACAGATCAGCTTCACAGAGGTTGCTGAGGAGCAGGGATGGAACCCCACAGAGTTCAAAGATGACAAGTTTCCCACAGAGAAACACAGAGGGACTCAATTCAAATAGTCTCTGTCTGTCTCTTAAGTAGAACATTCATCCTGTTGTGAAATAAGATTATGCTTCATTAGCTTTAAGAAAGATTTGCATATTTTACAGCTCTTCTAATTTACACAGTCCAGATATCTAAGAGGTTTCCAATGGTATTATTCTCCTGCTGTGGGGCTGGTATGCCGTAGCATTTCTGTCTAGCAAACAGGCTCTAACACTCACTGACCAGTAAGTTTGGAGACTGGTCACTTCTGGTCCTGAACCTGCTTATAGATTTCCTTTGCTGTGTGGCCTGACAGAGGTCAGGAGGTCACACTGGAGGATGGCATTCTGGGAATGATTGTTCTCAAAAGGCCCTGGGTGTGGGGATCTATCATCATTAATGCAGTGCTCTTTCCTTATTAAGTGACTGCCCAAATATAATGGAGGAAAAAAGAATCACAGGTCTGTTTTGGCTGTACGTTTTTTTTTTGTTTTTTTTTGTTTTTTTACCTTATAACTGGGCCATATCAGAAAATGCTAAAAGAAAATTAGCCAAGATTGTTATTAGATCTTATTAGAAATATGTGATGAGTGATGTTTATATTAGTGTTAGCTTTGTTTTAGAGGTGGAATTCCATTGTCTGAGGTATAAATATGTGATTTCTAAAACAATATACAAGGAACATCTGCCATCTGACTTCCCTTTGGAGAGACCACCAATGCAGTGTCCATAGGCCGTGTTCAGGTTTCATGAAGACAGCTGGGAAGTCTCACACTGATGAATATGGTCAAACACATGCATTCATGGAAATGTTTACTTAAAGATTGTGGACCTGAGTTAGATATTGCGACTGAGGGCTAACAGGAGCATCTTCCATCAACCTAGTCACTCGCTTCATTCAGTTTACTGCTATTAAAGCTGTCCACATAATATAGGTGAGAGAAGCCAGCTGTTAGCGTCAGAGTGCAGCCTTTCTTCCCCCATATGCCCTCTAAAGCAAACGATTCCCCAATTTTATCATTGTCCCAGTTAACCTTTGACCCCGTATGGGAAACTGAATAATGAATTCCATATTTCCCAAAGGCGGATGGCAGGATTGGCTGTTAGTGACCATCAATCAAACAGAGCAAAGCGGAGAGGTTGCATCCCTGGCCACTGCTTCCCACACAGTATCCAGGTACATATGTTGTCTGATTGCTTGCTAAAAGGATTTCAAAAGGATTGTTTTCTACACATGGTTGGGATTATGTCAGCAGAGAACCAAATAAAAATGTGTCAAGGAACACACAAAAGGTCAAATGTATTGAAGAAAGTCTTAAGGATTTGTCGCACTTTGAGGGGAACATTAATATTCTTGCAAGAATATTCGTACCCCTTGAACTTTTTTCACATTTGATCCCTACAAGATTAATACTTAACACATAAATAGGCTTTATGTAAACGGACAACAAAAATGAATGCAAAATTAAGAAGTAGAAGAAAAAGGATGTATGTTTTTTTTTAAATGTTTTCTAAGTAAAAACTTAAAACTGTGGCATGGATTTTAATCTCATGCCCCTAAATAAAATTCAGTGGAACCAATTTCCCTCAAAAATAATCTCAGTAGTCCACCAGTGTGAAGTTCAATTTCAGTATTTACTACATATGTTAATTCCTAGATAACGTTTGTGAAAAAAAAACACCACTATGAAGAACAAAACACACACACACACAAGTTAGGAATGAAGAAATTATGACATTTAAAGCAAGGTAATGATATCAAACAATATGCAAAAGTTTGAATATCAGATGGGCACAGTTGCGTTCAGAATCCAAAAGCAAAAGGAGCATAAAATATACACCTAATCTGACAAGTCTGGGTTAGGGCACATTGGTAAAATGGGTAACAAGGTTAGGTGGGAAAATCTGTCAAAAGGAAAATTATTGTTCATTTATTGTGGTGGAAATATAATGCAATGGGGATGATTTTCCTCTGCGGGACAAAGATGCCCATCAGAGTTGATGGGAAGATGAATGAAGCTAAATAAAGATAATAACAGAAGACAAGCCTACAAAGGACTAGAGCCTGTTATGGAGGTTTACCTTTGAAGAGGAGAACACTCAACATATAGCCCTAATTACAATGAAATGGTTAACATACAAGCATGTTCATATGTCAGAATGCCCCAATTAAAAGGTAGATCTAAATCCAATTAAAGGTATACTATAGCCTCGTGAGACCATCCTGATCTCGCGAGCTTTCAAGGTTTCACTCGCAGATCAGTCTGGCTACTCTCCGTTAAAGAAAATTTGGAGCCGTTCACCAAACGAACGTCCAATCAGCATTGGCTTTGAGGCGGGTTGAGGTGTGACGCAACGAGAAGCGCGACAGTTCAGCCTAAAGAATATGGCGGCTTCAGCTGTTGAAACTAGCGTTAGCGTGGCTATCGAGCAAGTTTTATCGGCATTACAGAGTATTTCTTTGCTGAGCTAACGAGCCTTCACCTGCAGCAGCAAGAGTAGCTTGGCTTGCGGTTGTGTTTTCGTCGTCGCTCTTTTACGAGCGATGACGAAGCATGTTGACGAGTACGTCATATGCTTCGTTGATCTGATTGGTTTATTTGGCCCGTCTATCACCAACATAGGCCAATCAGCTAACCAGTATTTTCGCCCCTTCCCAAAATTACTTCAACGGAAGGTTTCCAGATGGATATGCGGAGCAAATCTATCTGGCGGAGTCAGGTTAGGTATACTATGCAACCGGGGTTAATTTTCCAGCGAGGCTCCCCCCAGAGGGCGAAAGTAAAAGTGCACTGTTGTAAAGATGCTCAGCTGTTCTGGTTTCTCCGTGAAGCCAGGCGCGGTTGTTTTGAGCTTAGCAGACAGGCGAACGCAACGAAAAGTGGAAAAAACGGCAGTACAAACAATGACTAACACAGTGAAGGTATGAACATCAAGCTTCCCGCAGCGCTATCTTGGCGAGGCCACCCCTTCGCCAAGCCGCGGCCTCGCCAAGCCGCGGCCGCCGCCGCCTCGCCAGTTTTATTGTTATTATTATTATTTTATTTTATTTATGTTGGCGAGACGCTACCGCCACCGCCTCGCCAAGCCGCGGCCGCGGCCGCCGCCTCGCCGCGGCTGCCGCGGTAGCGTCTCGCCAAAATAATAAAAAAAATAAATAAAAATAAATAATAATAATAATAATAATAAAACTCGATATGCTTGCATGTTTATTTGACGTTAACACGCGGTTCTTTGTTGTTGCTTTCGCACGTGCATATAGTGAATGGCAGGGCAAAAACACATGGAGTTCTCGCCGTAAAGTGAGACTTCTGTGAGTGCGGGCCGAGAGCTCCTGCAATTGCAAGTGCGGTATTTCCCCCACAGACCCCCAGGGCGGCCGAGAAAACCTTTGTTCGACCTGAAATGACTCATTTAATCATCCAAAACGGTATGGAACACATTAATTAACTGAAAAATGTTGCATAGTATGCCTATGTTGCATAGAATCTGTGGCAATAATTAAAAATAGCTTTTCACAGATGTACAAGGAAGGGTTGGCAGAAATGTTGGGCTCTAGAACTGCACTGTTGGTATACATAAATCCCAAACGACTTAAGTCTACAATTGAAATGACATTTCTTTCATTAGTTAAAAACAAAAAGATACAAAAAAAAACTTTTTGAAAGTATTGGCTCAGATAAGAACCGTGTGAAAAATCGATGTGGAAGCTCAGTTGTCAGTATGACGATGTGCTGACTAACTCTCAGAGGAGCAATGCAGAGTGGGAAGAGGGTTTTAAGGACGCCCACTGGAGATAAGAGACCATTCACATGGGAACAACACTAGCCCCCCTCTTTAGTTCTAAAGTCACCAAATCTTTAGAGGAACAGAGTTGAGTATTTGCCTTCCTCAGACTGAGACTGGGATGACAGCTCGGGGCCCAGCGGCAAGCGCTGTTGACAGTGGGAAAAGGGGAACAGGACGAGCAGAGTAATCTCCCTCTAAGCCGTGCCTATTTATCACAGAGGTAATGATAAGAATCAGATTTAAAGGTGAACCCTGAGATGGGTCAGAGCCTCACACAGGCGGTAACGTGATCTGCAGGAGAACGCTGATAACCCTGGACAATGCAGGGGGACGTCTGTCAGATAAATAAAACAAACGGTGTAGAGCTATAAAAAGGGGGAGGGGGGGGATTCATGCACGTGGCGTTTGTTTCACAGAACACATTCAACTCAATAAGAACAGGGAGAGAGTGACGGCTACAGGGGGAGGAAATAGGGATGCTGAGGAAGAGATAAGGGGCGGGGTGAGGGGGCAAAATGGAAGGCTAGGAGAAAAGGGCTGAGCCTTAACAACATGGTATGTTTGAAGTTTGTATTAATTGATAATTTGTATACAGTAATAACAATCACAAATGTAAAACACCTTTTCATATTTATTACTTTAAATTTCTAACGAGTTTCCAATAAAGCTCCTATTGTGACACAAGGTGTAAACATGGTTAGTTGTGCAATCTGCAGCGGGATGATGATAATGCTGAATGGCCCATTAAAAGATTTTGGCATGGCCTAATCAAAGTTCACACTTAAATCTGATTGTAATGCTGTGGTATTACCTTACATTTAAATCCTGTCAACCAGGATTAACAGTTACTCCTAAGTATTGGTGGCAGTTGTTGATGTCATGTGCCAAAACCAGTTATTTAAGCAGCAACTGTTTTTTTTTTTTTCAATTTTTTTTACAAGATAGTTTAAAGCTTTATTCCCTAAATAATTGAAATCATATTTTAGGAACTGCGTTATCTCGTCTTTTGGTCCGCAATACTGTGAAAATGTATTTGCCTTCTACGGTGATTATGTAAAAAATGCCACTGATGAGTAATGGCGATTTGCAAAATTTACACTAATTACAATAAATCTTACACCCGATTTCATTAAAATTGAGGGACAATACGTTTGGAATCACATTTTTTGTGTGTTTAGTACAATAAATCTTGTCTTTGTAACTAAATGCCTTTATGCACAGCAAAAGGCCACTCTAACTCTGAGGTGTTTTCCTTGCCAGATTAAAGACATTGTTTGCCCTGGATTTTATTACAGCCACTGGTTGATTTTATGATACAACTTCAAACAGAAACAAGGATCTAGTCAGTGCAGTGCACCACTATGGATTGAGCTCTCCTTTCTAACTGTGCTGCTAGTGGGCGTCTTGAGCAGATTGCCCTTTGCTCGATATGTCGCCTGCTGAGGTCACTCTGCAGCCTCAGGGACCCCCGGGTCATTTCCCCTCTGAGGAACAACAGTGCTCTGACCTCTGGGAATCTTACTCTACTCTGCAACGCGTGTGAGGTCATGTTTTCCAGGCCCCGCGCTTGGTGTTGTGTTTTCCTGTCCTCTGTGTGCACTGTATCAACACAGCTCTGCAGTTATGAAAATATAGCGAGGCAGACCAAAGCGTAGTCCATGCCATCTAGCGAACAATAGTGGAAAACATGTCACTGATACTGCACAGGTCAGTAACTGGTGAGATAATGTGTGCAACGTGTAGGCTGTGTTTGTCCCTTTTAAAAAGTCAATAGGACTGAGAGGTGGACAGCAACATCCCACATAGTAAATTAATGGCTGGAGCTCCCGAGTGGAGATGACTGATGACTTTTATAGAGACCTCTAAAGCGCTGTTGCCACTGTCACCCTAGTGTTTCTCATGTGTCTGAGGGACTGGATCTCTTCAAGCAACCCTAAGGAATCCCACTTCTGCTTCAAGAGATAACGTTTATGCTGTGTTGCTTCTTCTAATCACAGGCTGGGTTTCAGGCAAGACACCTGCAAATGATTCACTGTGGAAAACAAATTTCCAACACATAACCATGGAGTTAAATATTCTGTGGTAACTCATATAGAAAAAAAGCATATAGGAAAATTGTTGTTCCATGCTTTTATCAAAGCATGATACACACAAAATTGCAGATTCCACTCCAAAATTATGTAGACTTCTGGATCTTTGTCATGTCGTGTCATGGTAGAAATAACAGCTTAATTGTCATTTTATATTTGATGTTATTTTTCTTTGCACATCACCCATAATACACTGTCCCCATGGTGACACTTGGTGGTGGTAGCGTCATCATAAGGGGCAATACAGAAAATCTTTTACAGACTGCAAAAGACTTGAGAGTCATATCTGTCATACCATACCACTTTATAAAGCACCTTTAAACAGCAACAAGGCCAACCAAGGTGCTGTACAATAAAACCAGCACATAGAGGTCCCAGAATAAATACATAAAACAGCAAAGGTAAGAAAAGAAGCAGTCACAATAACTAGAATAACAAACACACAACAAGGTTAGTAACAACTCACACAGGGTCAAAAACCATGGAAGAAAAGTGTATTTTTAAATTAAACTTAAGAACAGCGAGAGATGGAGCCTGTGCCATTTTCTTTCCGCTTCACAATATACACTACGTTGTGTTGATCTATCTAATAAAATCCCTATAAAATACAATGTAACATGGTCAAAAGTAAAAGAGTTCATGGGGTATGCATACTTTGAAGTGTATTTCTGAAGGGACCAAGACGCTCTATTCAGCTGTGCTGTGTAGCTTGAGTAAGACAGTGTCAGTCCTTCAGTAAAAACAAAAGCCAAGGAGGTTATAGGTAAACACCACTGTGCGATTCTGATGAGTCACCAGATCACAAAGCTATGAGGCTATGGTGTTTATATCTCCCATGAGGTAATGTCTTCCTCATATCATCTAAACAGGCAATTATAATGCCAGCCGTGCCCAATCAGGATGTCCAAAACTCTGCATCCATATGATTAGCACATGAATCACACACTGTCACACAATGAGTGGATCATTCTTAAAATCCATGGTAAATTTGGCGGTATCCATTTATATACAATGTTACACTTAAAACTAAATCATCTACTTTTGCAGATTTAGTTACTGTTTGATATATATTGATAGAATAAATCATGTCTAATGTTACCAAGGAATAAAACACGAGGACAAAATGAAAGTTTCATGTGCAAAAAGAAAGCTACCTTTAAACGTCTCAGCGGCTGTTTTCTCACATTTTTCATTAGATGGCAAGAAGAAGCTAACTGAATGCAGCCTGCTCCCAACCTGCTGTTTAGAAACAACAACAGTAAACAGATTCACACCAACCCCCTCCTCACATTCCACAAGTTTTTAGCTCCATGTGTGTCGGAAACTTAGTTAGCTCCCGGCCACATAATTGCACGTGCATACTCTTAAACGCACATGCCCCTGGTTTCCCAAACGCTCCCCTTCCTCGCTGCCTGAAAGAAGTTATTCCTCCCAATTCAGAGAGAGTTTCTTTTCATATAACATCAGGGTTTCCCCTTTGCTCTCAGCCTCACTTTCTCCTTTCTTCTTATTCCCCTTTTCTTTGACTCCCTCAGCCTCTTGTATGCTAGTGTCTGCAGCTGTATTTTTAATCAAGTGAAGGATCCATAGAGAAATGGGCATTTCTTTCAGGAGCATTACATTCTTCCCCCTCCTGTCTGTGCTCATGGATCACTGGTTAGCTTAGAAATACAGCCGGCACAAAAGCAGCAGCTGACATGTGGAGCTTAATGGCAATAATGGCCATTTTTAAGCCCAATCAATCACATTTAGTGGACATCTCCATTTTTTGCCTGTGAAAAGGTATAAATAATAATAATGATAATAAAAAAAAGAAACGGGAGACAAAAAATGCGAGGTGAAATAAAACCCCCGCCTCGGTAAATATTTTAACTGCTTATTAAGATTTGGAGCACACCACAAAAGGAGCATCTGTGCTCCACAGAGAAGTGTGAAAGGAGAGACCCAGATGGTTCTTAGAACAAAACTGTAAAAACTGATCTATGAACTGGGCAAAGTAAAGCCTTTTTATTTAACTCTTTATTCATTGGGTTTGTATGTGTTGGCCAGTTTGAGTGTCTGAGGAGTTGCGTATATACATAACATGATTGTATTGGTGCATTTGATCGGCCAAATGAACATGCAGCTTTTTAACGTCAGCGTTGCACCACCAAAAAGTTCTCAAGCGGACAGAAATTGTAGGGACAGCCTATAAACTGTGCAATGAATACCTGTGTTTGTTTATCTTAGCAAGGTTCAGATATTCCAATGTCTCTTTGCTTCTCCTTTTATGAGTCTCCATGACTTGTGGGGCGATTCTTAGACATGCAACACATAGGGAAAAAGAAAAGGGTGAGCCTGGCTGTCTGCTCAATGATGTACTTAAATTATGTCCAAGTCCATGGGGCTCTTTTTGCCAGTAAAAGAAATGCATATCCAAACACTAAAGAAAAAAAAATCATGCCATCTATGAGTGAGTGTGCCTGGAATGACTTACAAAAGGTTCATATTACTCCTGCTTCAGCTCTGTCCTTCAGAATAATCAAGGTAAATGTAACAAGAGAGAGCAGAGGACATAGCTTCTCACAAGATAATATGGAAAATTTTACAGCTTTCATCCCTTCCTAATCCTCCCTGCTCTTTTATCTTGTTGCCTTTTTATTGGCCGTGCAGCTCCTGGGAACTTTAGTCCAATAAAAAACAATCCTGTGGAATTTTCCACTGAATTTATGCAGTATGCAAAAAATATGGGTATGTAGTTTTTTTCACTGGACAACACACATTTGTGTTTTGGTAATTAACCAGAGTACATAAGCCTGTGGGAGGTCTTTAGTGCTAATCAGAGACAATCTACTCTGTGGACAGCAGCATGGATGAGATGAGGATCATGGGTGTAGTTATTGAACAGTGAAAGCCACAGACAGATCTGACTACTTTATTGGAGAAAATAAAAAAAAGTTCATAAAATAACTCTTGATCATAGTTGAACAGTACTATTTTGGTCAACACGGAAATTGCTTTTCAGAGAAAAAATGAAATAAAATAATGAAAGTAAGTTGTAAAAACCTTTGATAAAAGCCTGCAACAAGGAGTACAATGATAGACACAATTTGTGTGAATTCAGATAATAACCCACCGTATTACATTTCATCTGCAATAGACCTTCTTATTCTGAAACTCAAGCTCATAAAAGCATCACAGCAGCAATAACTGAAGAGAGTCCTCATGTGAATTTACATA
Organism: Fundulus heteroclitus; assembly: GCF_011125445.2. Lineage (NCBI taxonomy): Eukaryota > Metazoa > Chordata > Actinopteri > Cyprinodontiformes > Fundulidae > Fundulus > Fundulus heteroclitus. The sequence goes on along the minus strand of NC_046364.1, from coordinate 11,255,128 downwards.
TTAATCCAATGTTAAAAATCCACCTCTATTAAAACTTTTACTAGCCAGAATAAAACATAAAATGCTTCATGACAAAATGAATCTGTCCTCTACGAAGACTTTCTTCACATCAAGTTGGATTTCAGCACACATAAATTCAGTGTTGCCAGCAAGTCGAGGTGTGATACAGGCACTAGTAAAGGAAGCAGCATGTATCCCAAATGCACTGTCTATCTTTGTGCTGTCAGTTTTCACCAAGAAAACTATCTGTAGCAGTGTGACTCAACAAAACTTCCTCCTGCTCAACTGTAGGATGAATGTGATGTAGAATGAACCTCTGGAGGCGTGGGATTGGGAGGATGTAGTGGGTTTCAAAAGTCCGCCCACCCTTTTCAAATGCCAGATTTTTGTCATGTGAAATAATGGGACCATGATAAATCAAATCAACATTTCTCGACTTTTGATTTTGCAAACCAATCTCCTAGTGGGCAAACTAACCTTGGTATGTAAAATGCAAATCCCTAAACTGTTTACATTTTAATTACATGTCATCAGTGATATTGAATCTGATAAACAAAATAAACTTCAGCCGTTTCTACTTTGGTTTTTCACATTTCATATTTCAGCTGAAGCCGTGGTTGGCAGAGGGATTACAATGAATCTGAAGGAGCTCATTGTACAAAGGCATCAGTCAGGAGAAGAGTTCAAGCTATATAGCTATATACATATTATTGTATGCCATGTCACTATGAATGGTAAATGGCCTACACTGAGAAATAGGGTTTGAGAACAGATGTCTTTTCAATCAAAGAAAATTTTAAGACCTGACTACAACCTTGTAAGAGAAACCAATGTTAAACTAAATCAGAATTTTTTTTTTTTGTAGACCATTCCAAAGATATTTGTTTGACACAAAACATCGCTGGGCCTCAGCAAAAGAACATCCACAGAGAAACATGGGAAGGGCAGCATCAAATTCTTTGATTTTTTTTTTTTTTTTCAAATGGACGACGGGACTTTATCACGGATGATGAAATCAATACTTTTTTTTCCAAAATCCACTCAGTTTTGCCCCAAAAGCTTCTAGTGTCTGACACAATCCAGGTTGTGCTTTTGATGTTTTTTTTTAAATATGTTTTTCAGTTCGATTGTGCAAAATAAATACCACATTTGTGGAGAAAGCCTCAAAATGACTTATCATGCCCTAAAAATGTAATTTCAACAGAGGTGTGGACACTTTTAAGAGCTACTGTATTTTAAGGCTTTTCTAGTGATTTCACTTCCTGAAGGAGTGAAACATGTCAGTGTGAACAGGCCTTCTGGTTGTTCTTGTGACAAATAGATTCTAACTAACAGCTCCTCTTCTTGAATCTGCACCTTTGGTGGCATTTTTCTTACCAATCTGCTATGAGCTTCATCTTGAACTAAATGGTTAGAACTGGTTAGTTAGGGATAACCAGCAGAGCAGCAGGATATTGACTGTGGGTCAGAGTCCATAGCCTGAGAGCAGAAGCCCACCTGGGGTTTAGATGGTCAGACCTTGTGTGCTCCCATGGTGTGAAAATAATCCAATTACAGATGCTCAGCATCAGATTGATGTGAAACCGATTCCGTCAACATACGAAGTGACAGGCAGAGGTCAGCTGCCTTGTCCTATTGCCTGCAAGCCTGCCCTTTCACTTTTCCTCCTAAACACCCCTACAATGTTTTGTCAAGTCATGGGGAGACCCGCCCAGAAAAAAACAGCTGCTGATGCTTGTTGCTCCAACCTGATGTTGATGGAACAATTAAGACTGTTTTTAGTGAGAGACCAAGTAATACCACAAACTAATGTATTTAGTTGTAAGTTTTTGCAGCCTATATCTGACACCAGTGTGAACTGTTCTCTGCTCCAAACTGACCAGCATTCACAAAAGAATATTTATGACTTCACACAGTTCGCTTTGGTCCAGCAAACATGGCATACATTGGTTTATGGATTAGTGTCCAACATAAGCCATTTATTGTGTCACAGGGTGCTGGGGTAAATAAAAAGAAAGTGAAACTCTGGCATTTTACAAAGTTTTGGTAAAACAGACTGGCTGCGAGGATGCAGTCAGGACTGGTGGGGCAGGGATTTTAACAACTTCACAGAAACCGAGGTCATTCATAACCTTAGGAAGTTAAAAATTTCAACATCTCTCATCTCGACTTCAAAGGCAGGACACTGGTTGCAATCATTTATACCGCTTTTCAACAGGGAAAGATTACGAAGCACTGCCCCCTGTTGAAATGCAATACAATGGATTGAGTGAAAATCTCTTTGGCAAGTCCTCCGTTTGCAGGGTTGTAAACAAATATTGCACAGCTGTATATTATGTCCCTCATCCAAACGATTCTTATATGAGCTGTCTTGAGTAGAAGTTTTGCTAAGGTCAAAAATCTCGCTATCTCCCTACTAAGCAGTGCTTTGCCAGGCAGCTGCTGTTTGTCTTGCTAATGCTAACTGCTATCACCTCCAGCTGCTGCTGGAGCACAGTTGTGACATGTGTCAATTGAAAGTGACGTCAAAGACACATTAAATCTGCCTTGGTGGTTCCTGCTGGAGTGACACTGAAAAAGATCAGATACGAATCAGATTCAGAACCACATGCAGAAGTGGCTCAAAAGTGACTTGAAAAGATCAGATTTGGGCCAGATTTTAGTGTTCCCACTGGCTCTAAAACGTCTGACCTGCTAACTTGACCTTCAAAAATCTGATTTGTGCCACCTTTACCAGGAAGAAGAAGAATGACTATAAAAATTTTCAATTTTATTTTCATCTTCATTACCATCCCCACAATGACACATGGTGGTAGCACCATTATGTTGTGATGATGCATTACTTGATGAGGAACCAAGAAGGTGTTCACAGAGGGATGCCGTGTCATGGCTAGTGGCCTTTTTCTGTTTTGTTTTTCTTTCTTGTATGTTTGCAGGTGTAGTTGCATCTTCCTGCCAGCTGGTGCCACTGTGAGAACTTGCAGCCCTCCTGTGTCTCTTCCTGGTTTACCCTCAGCCATTTCCTGTTCTCATCTGGATTGGACATTGACCAGATTGCCCCACCAATCTGTCAAGAGCCCTCCTTATTTAAACCCAGCTCTCCCACACAGACAGGGCAACTGTGTTTTAGAGTAACTTGCCTCATTGCTGGGTGGTTACTGTTTGTTGTGCTAGGTTTTGCTGTAACACTCTGTTAACCAGACAATTGCAGGTTGTGTCACTAGTTTGTTGTTTTGCCGTGACACTCTGTTTAAACCTGACAAATGCTGGTTGTGTCACTAGTTTGATGTTTTGCTTTTGGTGTATTTCAGTGTTGCTGCTATTTCCAGCATCAACACTTCACTTCTTGTGGCATTAAGTCATTTTGGGATTTATTTTATTAGATCACTTCCTGTCCTTTTTGAAAGTGTGCTTATTATTTCCAGCCAACTAAACAATACATTGTTATGTTTTTACCTAACCTGTCCATGTTGGCTCTAAATGTTACTTCCCCCTTCCCCCTAGACGAGTTGGGTTGTAACAACTGGAACCATGTATGTATTTTACATAGATAATTCACATAAAACCCCAATAAAAGGAGGGAATGAAGCAGGCAGCAGTTACAATAAATGGTCTTGGATCGAAGTGTGGCTCGGAGCTCGATGGTTCTTCCACGATGGAGAGTGATCAGGCCTGATGGTGATCAAATTTGGAGACTGGAGTGTCAGAAAGGCTCTTGGGACTCAAAACTGCAGTGGAGAGATATATCTGTCTTGGAGGAGTTCTCAGAGTAGCCAGACTGGATCGTTGCATGAGTGCTGGTCAGTCCAGATGAGGATGAGACTAACAATAACTCTCAGAGTTTAGCTGAGAGGGGAACAAGGGGAATTTGTCAAGGGAAACAAAGAACCATGGACAGCCTTGGACTGGGATCTTGGTCAGATACCACTCTGGTTGAACTAATGCTCTGACGCCTTCCACCCGTTTTCAGCCACCTTAAATGCTCCTCCTAATTGTTGTGGATGGAAAACATTTGTGGCTGGCATCCACCTGTCTCCACCAGAGATGAATCCATCATGAAGCAACTTGGAATCCAGGAGAAGATCTCTGGACCATAACTCTCCCAGTCAACCAGATACTGGATTTCCCGACCTCTGGGATGAGAGTCGAGGATGCAGTGGATATTGGATGACCGTTGATGAACCAAACAGGTGGAGGGGACTTGGTTGGAGGGCTCAAGGAGTTGGAAAGGATGGGCTTGATCTGACAGATGTGGCAGATGGGATGAACTTGATGATGGCCTGGGAGGTTGAGATAAACAGAGGATGGGTTTATGATGGAGTCAATCTTCAAAGGGCCCAAGAAACTGGATGCCAACTTCCTGCAGTACGCTTTTGATGACAAGAGAGATGGGTAGTAGCACAAATAATCTTCAAAGGGCAACCTTCCGGTGGCAGTGAAAAGGTGGCATTTTTGGGCATATTCGACCCAGGCAAGATGTTGACTTCAGGAAGTTGGGCTACCTTCACAGATACAGCGGATGGTGTTCTCGAGTTCCTGTTTCATCTGCTCACATTGGCCGTTAGGTTGAGGAGGGAAACCATAGGATAGCTGGACTTTGGCCCCAAGGGTGGTGCAGAGGTCTAGCTAAACCTGTGAGATGAACTAATGGCCTCTGTTGGAAACTATTCTGGTGGGACTACTATGGAGTCAGAAAACATTATGAAATCACAGTTATGCAGTCAGATGGGCAAAGGGGAGTTTGGCAAGACTGATGAGATGGCAGGCTTAAGAGAACCAATTGGTCATGGTGAGAATGACTTTGGAAGGGGGTGGACTGGTAATGATATCCAAGGCAATATAGGACCAAGGTTGCTTTTGCGTGGAGAGTAGCGGAAGAAGGTTTATTGGAATTATTGTTCTTGGTCCAAATAGGGCAGGCTGCTGGGATGCATGGGCCCACTGAATGACACGGCATCTAACTAATAAAAGTATGTAGAGTCAACCATGGGGTCCTCCCATAGGATCGTTTGTCAGCGAGGGGCTGCTGGATACTACATTCCAGATCCCAGGAGAGTGGGCCAACTACACAACAGATGGGTATGACAGTAGTGGGTTGTGAGTCGTCTTATTTAGATGAATATTGGCGGGAGAGAGCATCAGGCTTGATTATATTGGATCTGGGACAGTAAGTTATGGTAAAGTTGAACTGGAAGGAAGAGAGTGACTAGTGGGACTGTCGGGCGTTGAGTATTTTAGTTGTCTAAAGGTAGGCCAGGTTCTTATGATCAGTCCAGATTAGGATGGGAAGTTGCCCTCCAACCAATGCCTTCACTCTTCTAAGACGAGCTTGATGGGTAACAGCCCCATTTACACTACCCTTGTTAAACCGAGCCGAGCCGAGACCAGTCCGAGCTTGGATCAGTTAACCAAGCCAAGACGACCGTTTACACACCACGCTCTCCCGGTTCCTTGGTTTCTCCTCGCCTCCTAGTGACTATCTGCGGTACTGCTGCTCTCTGGGATTGAAGGCGGGACTGAGCAAATCAAAATGGCAGCGCAGGTAACATTCAGGATGTCATGGTTAGACAGAGTTGGCTTTTGGGACGTGGATAAGACAAACAAATGTCTAATAAGGATTTACAGACGTAGGAAACGACACAGACTGAGGTTCATCACACTGCTAAGCAGAATCATCTCTGAAAATCGTGTGGCACGGTAAGGAAGCTAGTATTATTATGAATGTCTGAAATTTGTCTGAATGGAGGGTGAATCAGGACGTGCAGCCAGACACACCGGAAAAACCGCGGAGCGAATGACGCGGTCTGCTCATGCGCTCTTTGTTATCAGATAACCGGGATGAAAAAAACAGTCCGAGACCTACTCAGAACCTGGTCTGCATTTAGCGCGGTCCGGTTATGTCTAGCGCGGTCCAGTTCAGTCTGCTGACCATTTACACACAAGAGTTATCTCGGCTACCGAGCCCGGACTGGTCTCGGGTCGGTTAAAAAAGTGTAGTGTAAACAGGCCTAACGGCTCCTGGTCGTCAATGCCATAGTGCTTCTCTGCAGGGGAGCAATGGCGAGAAAAGAAGGCACAGGGATGGAAGTGATTGGTGGTCTTGGCTTGTTGAGCCAGAAAGGCTCCCACCTCAGTATCCAATGCATCTTGTTTGAGGATGAATTGTTTCATCCGGTCTGGGTGAGTGAGGATGGGTGCAGTGGTGAATCATTCCTTAATGCTTTTGCAGGCTTGGTCAGTAGCAGGGGTCCAGGAAAATGTGGTCTTGGATGGGATGAGAGCCGTGAGAGGTTGGGTAATGATACTAAACCTCTACTAACGTTTTGATAAAACGTTAGTAGAGGTTCACAAATCCCAAGAAACTTTGGATCTGTTTGCCAGTTGCAGGGAACGGCCAGTCTACCACTGCCTTCATCTTGCTGTGGTCCGTCTTCACCTTTCCACCCTCAAAGATGTAACCCAAGAAGGTAGTAGATGGGACGTGGAACTCATACTTCTTTGCTATGACAAATAACTGGTCTTTTGGCTTAGTGGATTTGAAACTGCCATTGGGGAGAGATATCTGTCTTGGAAGAGTTCTCAGAGTAGCCAGACTGGAGTGAGGGTTTACCTAAGAGAGGAACAAGGGAAATTAGTCGAGGGAAACAAGAAACCATGGAGTGACTTGGAGCTGGGATTTTGGTCAGGTACCACCCTAGTTGAGCTAAGGCTCTGACGACTTCCATCCATCTCCAGCTGCCTTAAATGCTCCTCCTATTTGGCATGGATGGAAAACACATGGGGCTGGGATCCACCTGGTGCACCCTGGAGGAGAAAGGTAAGAACATTACCTAAACTTCCATTGCACAGAATGACATACCTGACAAGGAGAGCAGAACCTAACAGGAAACTATGGTGAACGAACAGATATGACCAAAAGAACTCACGAACAGACACCAAAAACTAAATTTTTGAAGTTTGTATATGATACCATTAGTGTCGTCTTCTGAAGTTAGAATACCATAAATTACTTTATTGCTGAGCTATGGTTTTAGAATACAGAAAACATTGCCTTTTGTAGATTGTGGGGGCACTAGAGAGGAGAATCTCTCACTAGAATAGACAGGTTAGGTGGGAGGTCTTAGGTAGCAAGGAGGTGTGATGCACAGACATGTTTTGGCTGTTAGTTCCATGAGTGTGGGAAGTTCTGAATTTAAGATCTGAGACTCCGCTCTCGCCTGTTGTATAATTTTTTTTTACCAACTTCCCCAAAGTCAAGAAAAAGAAAATATACCTTTTTAGGTAGAGTGAAGCTTATTTACTCTTTTTTAGATTGTAAAAATACTAAAGCCAGCTTTTCCTTTTTTCATTTAATATAAAACCATCACTCATTTTGAGCCACTGTGGAGGAGCGAAACAGTCACAGACGGCGTCTCTGGAGCAAATCTATTGTTACATTTTTGATATTGAGAGCATGTTCTAGTTTATTTGAGCTCAATAATCTTTCTGGCTCTGCCTAGCTGACATTTTATAAATGATAACATTTTCAAAGCAACCCCTCTATTTGTTTTTATTTGAGTTGATTACTGTTGACAGTTATTAAGTCATAAGACCCATTCCCACTGCAGTCAAATGTGGCCCAAATCAAATTTTTTTGCAGGTCAAGTGATCAGGTCCAATATTTTAAAAACAATGGGAACACTTAGAGCTGGCCTAAATCTGATCTTTTCAAGTTACATTTGGGCCAGTTTGGCTACGCTCCCACAGCAGGTCTTAATGCTCAATTCCAATTTTTTCTGAAATCTGATTTTTTGCAAGATTGTTCCCATTTCTTTTAAAATGCTACCTATATCTGACACCAGTGTGAACTGTTTGACTAAAGCAGACTGTGTGAAGTCCTTACTATTGTTCTTTTGCGCATGCAGGTCAGTTTGGAGCCACAAACAGTTCACAGTGGAGTCTGATATAGGCAGCATTTTAAAAGTAATGGGAACATTACATTACATCGCAAACAAATCAGATTTCAGGAAAAATCTAAATTGAGCATTAAGAGCTGCAGTGGAAACATATAGCAATAATGTCCTGCACACTTTCTACAATTGTGCTTTTGTCACAGAAAACAAAGTTTTTGCTTGTGAATATTGTAGATATGATCACTGTTTGACAAGTGTGCTACAACTGATGAATGCTTTTCATCATGCTGGTCCTGGTGTAGTCTGATTTCAATATGTCTGTTTGTATCACCCGCTCAAAACAAATCCACATTACTGTGTTTTCAGTTAGCAGTCAACTGCCCCTCCCTACCAGATGCCCGAAGCCTCTCAAACAGCTGTGTCTGTCATTGTGGCGTATCACACTAATCTGATTACAGCACCCTGCGACAGTCAATAGCAACAAAAAGGGCTCTCATATACATAAATGGAACCAGATTCGACAACAATGTCAAATAAAAAAAAAAGGCCCCTATAAATCAGGATGGTGCTGCTGTACAAAGGAGGGACAATTTAGGCCTTGGTTTGAAAAACTTCTGCATAACATGCAAGTCTCATCAGCACACACACACACACATTCATCAAAGATGGAAGCCTCCGAAGGGTTTCAGAATAAAGAGTTGTTTAAAGCCTGGCCCCAGTGCCCACTCGACCTTCAATCCCCCCACCCTTCACTACATTTTATCAATGTAACAGTCTCACACAAAGACTGTGACTTGTTTCATGGAGAAATCTATGTCACAGAAAAATAAAAATCCAATGCTCTCAACAATTCATCTTAACATTGTTGTGAAATAACACGATTGTTATAAACCTAAAGTGCTTGTTTTTTCAGATAAAAATGCTGGAGGCATTAAAACGTATCTCTGGCAAGACATAAGTGGCAGGCCATTGTCCTGCTGCTGTTAGAGCACTATTACGCCTGTTTTTACCGTTTGTCATTTTCTTGAAGCTGACATCAACCGCAAGGTCCCATAAATCTCGTCTTTTAAAGTGCCGATGGAAACACAAGCTGGTGTCACCGCTTGATTTGTGCAATGAAAGGATTGTGGAAGGAGCATGAACAGCAAGATCTCTGGGTTCCCTGAGATATCCGGCTCACTGACAATTATTCACCTATCAGAGACAAAACAGGTTCACCTTTCTGACCTGTTGGTAATGTCAAAGCTAGCCGGAGAAAATGCTAACACTTACAGTCCTAATGATGAAAAGAAGTATTGATTTCAAAGCTTTGCAAGTCAGCTGGTGTATGGTGCTGAGTTATATAAACTCTATTTGCCATTCCCAGGACCAGAACAAAAGCCCCAACAACAGTATGCTCCATTTAATATGATTACCATTTTTATTGGATTTTTATTATCAAAGTCACAAAAGCACCATCTGCCAGAAGTAGCCAGGGCAGGAGGCTTTAGGATCTGCTAAGATACGTATATGCTGGAGAACAGATCAAATATGTTAATATAAACTCCACATGAAGCAGAGTTATTCTCTTTTCATTGTATAAAGACAAATCACCAAATATAGATTCAACAAAACTTGCAAGATATTACATTCTTTTTCATTTATTTTAATATGTTACATCTGCAAGAAGTTGTTTATGAGACAAATAACCAAGTATGGAACAAGCAATATTTGTAATATATTACATTTTTGTTAATTTTCATTTATTTGAACATGTTACATGTTCAAAAAGATTGAAAACAAATGATTGAATTGCATGTGAAGAAAACATTTTTAAGGCATTCAATTTCTACCTAAAGTGGCTTTGTGTAGTAAAAAAACTGAACTCCAATTAAGTACATACAGTATATAGCTCACCTCACATACAATAACCTGGTTAATTCAATTCAATTGAATTGTATTTATATAGTGCCAATTCACAACACATGTCATCTCAAAGCACTTTACAAATTCAATCAAATCATACAGACAGATTGGACAAGTAGTTTCCTATCTAAGGAAACCCAGTAGATTGCATCAAGTCTTGACAAGCAGCATTCCCCCTTTATGAAATAGCATAGCGCCACTGTGCACAGTCATCTGCGTTGTCAATGGCTTTGCAGCAAACTCTCATACTGAGCATGTATGAAGCGACAGTGGAGAGGAAAACTCCCTTTTAACAGAGAGCAACACCCCTAGCAGAACCAGGCTCAGTGTGGATGATCATCTGCCTTGACCGACTAGGGATTAGAGAAGACAGAGCAGAGACACAAAAGCACACATTGATCAAGGAATCCTTTCTATGTTATATGGTAATAGTGAATGATCTGCCTCCCCTGGATGATGAATGCCAGACCAGGTGTACCTACTATGAAGAAAAAATGAAAGAGAACAAAAAGTTAGAATTTGAAATAACAAGTCATACTGTTAGATCATGTAATCTAACAGTATGATTTGAAATTAGATCATGTAATTCATAATTTTCATTGTAAATTTTTGTGTAAATGCCAATAAACCTTGACATTTTTTACTCAAAGTTCTCATAGTGTGAGAATCTCACTCCATGCTCATGCCTGTGAGGTTCGGCGCATTGTCTTGACGTCGGCCATGCTGGTCTTCATAAACAGAATCCCATTCTGAAGAGTTCTCACTTGAATTCGGAGCTCCGGTTGTAGGTTCAGATTCATGCTGGTATGGTTGAATACCCGCTACTCCCACAAAATATTTGGGAATTGTTCTTACACAAGACTTCTTGTTCTATTTCTGTTTGTAATAAGTAGAAAGCAGTGGCGTTCACTGTCCCAACTTGCTCATTTGGCGCATCATCTTGACAGCGACCATGTCGGTCTTCATTAACAGAGTTGCAGTCTGAAGAGTTCTCACTTGATTCTGGATGTCGAGCTCTAAATTCAGATTCACGCAGATATGGTTGACTTCCCACTAGTTTTGCAAAATATTCAGGCATTTTTTTTATATTCAAAGAAGGCTTCTTTTTTTTGGCTACTAGTAAACAACTGGGAATTAATGACTTTCTTGGTTCTTCTGTGTTGTGAGTGTGGCTCACTTTATTTCAGGTCTCTCTCCCCATTTAAATAAGCCCACTTTGACATTTATTGACAAAGATGCTAAAAAGCTATTCAAGTTTGCAGATAGAGAAATTGGTTCCTTGAATGTTTTGTGTAAATGCCTCACTAAATTATATTCCAGCTATTCCATGTCTGCATTAAACTGTTAATCAGAAAGATTTAACCCATCCATGTAAATGCAAAAAAGAAACGGCAAGCCTACTGTCCCAGCTGACTCTTCTGCCATTTTGGTATCCCTCCACACAGAGGTGAGAGGCCTGTTAAAGAAGCTCCACTGGGAGCAAATAAAGTGGAGAGACTGCCTTGTTCTCTCTCTCTCTCTCTCTCTCTCTCTCTCTCTCTCTCTCTCTCTCTCTCTCTCTCTCTCTCTCTCTCTCTCTCTCTCTCTCTCTCTCTCTCTCTCTCTCTCTCTCTCTCTCTCTCTCTCTCTCTCTCTCTCTCTCTCTCTCTGGGATCGTATTTCTAAGGGTTATCAAGCGGCTCATTTAAATGAGGGCTGGTCACAGCAGGAACCAGCTGAACAAAGTTACTATTACCAACGCCTCTCCTGCGCTGCTCTCACTCTCCTCTAATTGGGTTTGACTGCATTTGTTTAAAGCAACAGAAGAAGGAGAAAGGAGGGTGGATGGGGTCACAGTGAAACTGAAGTGTGTCAGTTTGTCCAGACATTGCAGCACTTTAGAAGAAGAATGGGACTACCACTCTGTGAGCTTATTATACTAAGATTGAAGGGGGGTGAAACTTGGTGGGTCATAGAGCAGACCCAGTCAGTGGGTGGAACAAGCCATTTCTGGTATCCACTTGCACAAGCACAATCACCTCTGGTGGTCCCAGCTCATTTCCTCAGTCAGCAGGACCACTGACACGCTGTGTACGGCAGTGCATGGACACCCACATAGACAAGTAACACATGAACATGTACACAAACACCCCTAATCTATAACTAGTCCCACTGTTAACAAGTCAAGGAGTCCTTCAGTGTTGAGCTTCATGGTAAATGTGTATATCACATTTGTATGTTCTTTGGAATAAAAAGCTTTTCATCTGAAGTATGGCAACATTCAGCATCACAGAAGGGAAAGTTAAAGGGCATTAACAGCTCAATATGTTTGAATCAGCAGTTTTTTTCTTACATCGCAAGGACAACTCTGACACTTTCCTTCTGCAAAAACAGTGATCTCGTCTGACATCCTGCAAAGTCAGATGACGCTGACCATCAACCAGCTGCATTCTGGGGTAGCCGGGGACAAAGCCGATCAAACGCTGTTTAAATGTCAGCCATCTGTAGTTCCTGATCCACATAAACAAAGACAAATGATAACTTTAATGGCCTGCTACTTTTTCAGGCATGTTTCTCCCCCTCTTGACCACGCTTTGCCTCGCATCACGCTAAAAAGGGATTTCTTGTAAATTTTATTACAGCAGTGTCAAAAAGACTCCCATCGAAGAAGCAGTAAATATTCTAACAACGTCTAAATGCAAGGCCATTCCTGCTGGCTCCAGGCACTGAATTAGTCCAGCCTGTTTCTAGTTAGACAGTCATTAAAGAGATCTTACAGCCACAGCAAATGGTTTCCTGTCCTGAGTGCTTAACTCCTGTAGTAGGAAATGTCCTAGGCCGTAAAGGGTGAACCAAACTTCCTGAACATTTTTTAAAGTTACCACAGAGGGTATCCGACGTGCTCCATCCACTCGATGTGGCCAATCAAAGAGGACCCTGTGTGACCCTTACATGGCACTGACCGTTTAAACAGGTGGTGTCCATTTATTGGTGTTTAATATGGGAGTGACATGCTTACTCAGTCTTCAGGAAAACACTCAATCAGGTATGAAAAAAATAACACTCTGGCAAAGTCAAAAATAATCAATGAAGGCCCCATTGCTGTGAAAATATCATTCATCAAGTTTTTTAAAGGTCTTCCATGTGGGTCAAGTTACTTTGGGATTAGGTTTCAACTGGTGCTGGTACAGTATTATCATATTAACACATTTTACACAGAGAGTGGTCTTCTCTGTAGCAAAAGTAAATCTCTCTATTTTTTTTCTCCCAGGCAGCTGGTTAGCAGGCAGCTCATTTTGCTCCCCAGACAGCAAAGGTGTTGAGACCTGAGAGCCCGTGCACCTGCTGACTGCACTCTACAAGTGGCTCTGCCTTTCTTTGAAAACCTTGCTCTCCTGTTCTCATCGCACACTGTCTGGACTCCATCTAAAGTAAAAACCTGCACTGGTGGACAGTATGCATCATCTATTAGTCATGTGGAAACACAGTCAGCTTAGCTGGATGTATAATGCAGCACAAAGGCTGGGTTTATTGCGCTTTGGTTTGTGAGGCCACACATCAGCCTCCATGCCAGAGGCTCTGAGCTGAGACAAAGAGAGAAAATATGATATTGCAACAACAGAAATGGGTGACTAACAACCTTGGAGATGAGTATTTTTTATTTTTTTTTTTGACTGTTATGAATCAGCACACTCCAGAGTCATTAAAGTACTGTAAATGTCAGGTTAATAGCAGACTATTGATTGCTCATGCATTATCAAAGGAAAGCATAATCAATGGTCACATTTTAAAAGATGTGGGGTCATTGGCAGGTCAAGTTTCATAAATAGTCTAAAGATATAAATACATGGAGCAAGTTAATTCAGAAAGGTGAAACGTAAAAAAATAAATAAAGCTAAACAGAAAGCAAACCTTTCAACCGCAGTTAGCTGCTCGTGTTTTGGGATATGTCTTTACCACCTTTGCACATAAGAAGAAACTGTATTTTCTAAACCTTGTTTTTAAGAAATAGCTCAAGCTCAGTTAGATGGGATGAAGAGGAAGGATCTGTAAACAACACAATTCAGTAGTTTTCTAAATTGGATTTAGGTCAAGACTTTCTGTAACAGGTAGTTACAGTATTTTCATCTACATCAGTAGTTGTATTTGTGGTTGTCTGGTTAAGATCATTGTCCTACTGGAAGGTCAACTACTGCCCCAATATCAAGTCTTAAGCAGCCTATTGGAGTTTTTCCTCCAGAGTTACCCTCTATGTAGTCCAAACGCTGATTACTTAGTCGGACCTGGTCTTAAGTTGCCATTTGTGCCAGACAATTTCAATCTTTTGATAATAGTTGGACAGTGTTATATGCAATGTTCAAAGCTTGTACTCTTGTTTAATAAACTAGCCCAACTTTAAATTTCTTCAAAGCTTTACATATAACCTGTCTTGTGTATTCCTTGGTCTTCATGATCCTGTTTAACCCATAATGCTCCCTAACACAGTTCTGAGGCCTTCACAGAACAGATAACACCCATAATTTCTAGATTTCATTTCTAAAATGCAAAACGTATGTATTATTGTTTCTTCAACTTCACAGTTATGCACTATTTTGTGTTGGTCTATAACAAAATAAACTGAAGTGTTTTGTTATAATGTTACAAAATAAGAAAATGTTGAAGAAGAACACTTTTGCAAAACACTATATTCAGTGTGTGTCTTTTTGTGACGATGTCTGCAAAAGCAGATATGTAACTTAAAAGCAGAGCCTCAGTAATAATGCTGTCCAGTCATTAATCACTGGCTCAGCTCAAGAGAAAACAGAGAGTTCACTCATGGCAGAAACTGCCTGGCCCTGGGACGGAGATTAGAGGCCTAATGAAAGCAAAACAAAGCTAGACATGTGAAATTTATTGGCACATTTAGAAAAGCAGCCCCAGAAGGACACTGCCACCAATAATCATTTCTGAATCCCAGTCAAGTGCCGTTTCCTCAGCCAGACGCAATCTAGAGAGGGGATATTTGTGGAGTGGCTGAACAAACACAGATTTGCTGGTATCGCCATCTTTCCCAGCAGCTGGGAAGGTGGAGGGAAGGCAGATCGCTGGTGTGCTGGCTGACGCCCCTCCTCAATGGCTTTGGCTTCTGGGAACAACACTCTGTCCTCCCAGCTCCTCCTATGATCCTGCTACGCTGAAATGTGTAACAGCCCACTATCTCTCACTATCCACCTCGTTTGGTTTTTCACCCTGCAACCCACTAGCTCCCCATGTCTCTCCATAATGGGGTGGGACTATTCTGATACTACTGTTGCTAGCTACACATGGTTATAAATTTCCATAGCCATTGAAAATGTTACATCTCCATAGACATTGCTAGAATCATTGTTTATAGCTTGATCATACAATAAGTTGAATGCCTCACATGATCCAGCTTTAGAAAAAATAAATTAACATATTATCAGCTTCATAACGTAATTGCCATAGTCATATTGGAACATTTTCGGAAAACAAGGTAAAACATTTTTTTTTTTGAAAATGTAGCTGTAAGCCAAAATATGACTTAGACAATCATGCTATGAGATTAGCAATATGCAAAGATACAGAATGATGAATTTCCTTTGTCAGTTTTTTTCTGTTAAAAAAAATCTACACAGAAATAAAGATAGTTGATATAATGGGCAAGTCACCTAATTTGCATCACATGTAACAAGCATGATGGGTTAGTGTTAGGGTGTAATAGCCATGTTGGGTAACGGGGGAAATTATGTTGTAACAATCTGGCTCCTTAACATGTCTCCGTCAGAGTTTTCAAGAAAGACTATCTACATTTTCTGAAAGAAGATTATGAAAATATTTTGCATACTTTCCACCAGAAATGTCAACAAAATGCATATAACTGCAGATGTTTTCTTTAAATGTTTTTTTATGTATGGGGAATATAGGCGCAAGGTGGTGATGTAGAATGACTACGTCCATAGCAAGCACTGTTGCAACAGTGCAGCAGATAATGTAACATTCTCACGTCTTTCTGAGAACACACTGAAATCTTCAGCAAAACTAATAAATGAAAGATTGTCTACATTCTCTGAACGAAGATTCTGAAAATATTATGCATACTTGCTAGAAATGTCATTAAAATGCATATAGACAGATGTTTTCTTAACTGGCAACAGGTCACCTGGCCCATTAGAACATATATTTGACTTCAAAGCCATGTAGTTCCTACCGCAGACTTATATTTTAAAAACTCTTGTTTCAAGATGGTCATCTAGGCCCTCCTCTTTTGATTGACACCTCTTTGGACCAACTGTGTTGATCCACAGTTTCTCCAGAGCTAATGTTATTCACCATCCTCGTCCTGTTTTAAGTTACATTACTTGGACCTGTCAGTTTTGACTCTCATTGCGATGTGGAGATTGTAGACAGTGGAATTACTGTCACGTAGCTGTATTGCTGGTGGGGCAGGACACTTAAAACTCCATAGCAACAGCATGCGTAAAACTCATCCACTTGCTGTGCTCTCGTGCATCCTTGTGTGTAAAAATCAGCTTTTGTTGTTAGATGTACATTTTCACCAGGAAATATGTGTAAGGCTTCTGAGAAGACCCACATAGCAACAGAAGAAGCGGTGGAGTTTGTCACAGGCGTGACAATGTTTTTTCTGATTACTTGTCAGAAAACCTTTGCAGAGCCCCTAGACATACATACAGAAAAAACAGTCATCTTTTGTTATATTGCATTCAAATTTGAACCTGTCAAACAAAATACTTACTTTACAGCTAGAATCTCCTTGCATCTGCCTGAAGTTGCCTGTCGAAGAAAAAAACAAGAAAACAAGAGCAAATAAATTGACTACGTGTGTCTGTTCCAACTTCAATAACTAAAGACTGGTTACCAGAACACCATACTGGACGTCTTAGTCTAAACATTTTAAGTGTTATCTTTACAGAGACACCAAGCTTTTGCCTCTACTTCAAAGGGTTGAGGAGCAGCAACTAATCTGGGTATACTTTTTAGGCGTGCCAGTATAGGGGTTAACAGGCAGGTTGCCATATCAAGACAGACGAGGACATTGCACAGCTAAATTCAAGATGATGAGTGAAGAATATGTTGCCAAAATAAGTTGTTATTGCTGAATAAACAGCTTGCCTACAGAATGACTACGTCCATACACAGAGATCCAAAAAGGGCCAACAGCCTGCCACTGACAACAGCTTGTGCTGTTTCCTCAACGGTCCGTCGCTGCTGTGTAACATGGCCATATACACTTCCCGCCAACCTCAGTGAATTTTTACTTACATAAGAAAGGTATATGAAGTATTCTGTTCTATTTCTGGTCCGCTTCTCTTTCTGGCTTCTGTGTTTGCAGGCTACTTCTCTTTTGCCAACCTAAAATACCAAATGCTGCAGTCTGTTTTAACAACCCTGGTAACTTTCATGTCATTGGCTCAGGAACCAGGAAGTAAACACAGGCTACACATTGCACCGAAGTAGTTTCGCAGTGCACCTCTAATTTTGAAAGGAGAAAAACTTGACAGTGTTGATGGAGAGGACAGATTGTTTAGAGGGAATGTTACTTCCAACCCGGGTGACAAATGAGAATAATTTTTGGTTGATTTTAAAGTAAATTTCTAACTTATTGCTACTTTGAATGTTGAGTTTTCCACATAAAGTACAGGTAATCACAGCCATATTTTTGTTTTTATTTTACTAATAGGACTTTTGAGAAATTGCTTATTTTTCCTACGCTGATGTACATCTGGTCTTTAAAGAGCCCAGTTTAAATATTACAGGTTAGACTTTGTCAGATAAGGTTAGTATCTTATGTTCATGTTTCTGTGCTTGTTTATTCAGGATGGTCAGCTGCTATGCTTGTCTTTATTTCACTCCATTCAATGAGCTGTCCACCAGAGTAACCACAAATTAGAGGCGATTCCTACTTGTGCCCTTTGCCCTTAGTAATTTGGCCTTTTCCAACCCATTCTCCTTGTATTGTAACACTATACCATTCCCATGAGCACAGTTTAAATTATTCACATCTCCAAAACAGGCATCTGGATCCACGAAAGCTCAGTTAACTCTATTCAACAGTACATTACTCTAAAATCTACAGTGAAAGAAGGGGAAATACTAAATTAAACATGCAAGAAAAATTAATTAGAGAACTAATTAGAAAAGGGTGGCACAAAAAACGTCCATTATAAACAGTGAAGGAGGGGTTGATAATAATATTTTTTGGTTTATTTATATGCATATAATAGATAAGGAGTTACAGCTGGCATCAATTATATAACTGGTTTAGTTTAGATTTTTTTGAAGTCAAGTTCTGAGAAATTCTTGTCAGCATCAATATTAACAACTGTCTGTTATGAGATCGTGCACTAAAAATAGCCACTAAAATAACATTAAATCCGGCTGATAAGAACAGTTTCATTTTGAGTTGTTTGAATTTACTATAATCCCTTTACAGTTTCAAAATAAATCAGCCTTTCTTGTTAGCATCCACTACTCAAAGGATTTATTTACACAACTTTTTAACAAGCTCACTGTGATATGACATCTTTCTACTACAGGTAAGGGAACTATTAACAAGAACAACCTCACAGAACCTCACATAAAAATGGGTATAAACCCTTTATGATTTTTTACTGTAAATTTAACAAGCCGTCGCCTCATAGTTAGTGAGAAGGCAGCACAGAGATGTCATGGTTACCTCTGTCAGCTTATTATGATAAAGCTCTGTTGTATTGTTCTAACACATGTCAATGAAATACATTGCAGTTTAAGGTTTAAATATCTGGAATTTGAAAAAAAAAAGTTAAAGGAATATGAATACAAGGAGTTGTTTTTGTGTTTTACCTTTTATCTGTCTTCCTTACCTGGCAGTTTGGATTTGACCCTGTTTTAATTTACTTTTAAAGGGCTCCAACTAAAACTAGAGTAACTGTATACATTGTTAGCCTTCATTTTTTTTCTTATTTGTAGACAAGTAGCATCTTATGTTGCAGTCCTTTACATATATTAAATGTATATGTTCCTCTTCTGTTGGTCCTCTAGTAATAGTGGCGCTGCTTCTTTAAGAATAAAGAAAAAATTCTATTGGACGTTACTCTCTAATGATTGGTGATTCAGGCAATGATGCCGCTCATGCAAGCTCCTCGCTCTTTGCCCATGTCCCCACGTTTAGCCAAGCACAGACTCACTCCCCTGATGTACACTATTCATATAAAACAGGAACTTCTTATTATGTCACTTAGCACAAACATTAAGAACAAACACATTTTTGCTCTATTCCATCCTTTACAACATGTGTGTTAGATTTCACCGATATATATGTAAGAATTTTGTAACTATAGCCTATTTAGATATCAGTGAAAAAGGTCTTAAATGTAGGTCAGATTTGGAAGCGGCATATCTGACACTAACTTCAGCATCATTTCCCAGCTGCTGTGAAAAGGTATAATGTCTTACAGTGCTTACTCAAAGCAAAACTTCCCAACGCATGGCACTCCATTGAGTGGACATGCAATTAAGTAAGAAAAAAAAAATTATATGTACAACTGATGTCATTTTTTTGTTTGTTTTTATTTTGGAGACCTAATTGTGAACTCCAGGACAACTCACCATGGGTAGAGAGCCATATTCTCCATTTGAAAAAAAAAAATATCACTGCTTCTAAAGTGAAGACTTAAGAGTCAAGACATGTATGCCAAAATGTCAACATACCATGCATGAATTTCTCTGTGTGAGCTCATATGTGTGTGTCTGGTGTTTGCCAGAACAGAGGCTTGGAAATTCAGCAGGGTGCCATGGCTGACACAGAGACACTTCGACCCGCAGGCTCTAATCCCTTTTGAACCAGCCCAAGCACTAACATGGGACCATATGTTTGGAAGCGCACAAGAGCTCCCCTGTGCTATTCTAAGTGTTCAAGAAAGACGAAAACATTTTGCCAGCCCCTCTTCCAGCAGCAATCGGATCAGTCATCAAGTTATCCTGCGAAGACGGATGAGAGATCTCAGAGGACAGAAACAAAAACAAACACTTGCACTTATAGCACAATGTGTTCTTGAGGACACAGACAAGTAAATTACATAAAGCGGACATATGCCCTTCTGATTCCACTCAAATTGTGGATTACTGCTTTGATTAATCACACTTTAATCTGAGTGCTGAATTTATATGTCTACTCCCCCATCACAGAGAAATAATCTTATTCCTCCCTAGCATAAGGCTAGATTATTTCTTTCCCCTCACTGAGCTATTCTTCATTGCCTGAGGATTTCAGCTCAATTATCTTTGTGTCAGACGATTATCTCCGGGTTTAATTTAATCGTCATTACTCCCCTGTCATATTTCAATTAAACAGGCTTTCATGGCATTAACACATACTGTACTTAAACCTGTTATTTCTTCAGTTAATATTGTGCTAAGAGCTACCATGGAGGGTTATGGATGTCATAATTATGTACTCAATAAGCATATTTCACACTTGTCTGTGCTGGCAGTATGTCAAGGCTCCAGCAAGCAGTGATATTAATCTAATGACAACATGGTCTTTATGTGATCTATAATACTGCCATGCTCTGCTTGAGTTCCTGCTTAATTGTGACACAGGGAGCGAGAGCAAGTGAGCGGGGTTAAGGAGGTTCAAGCATTACTAGATTACTCAGCATTCTGGTTGTATATCACCAGGGCTGTATGTGTGTCTTTCTGCTTCTCCGAAATGTGAACAAATGGGAAGTATTTTTTGACATCTTGAACAAACACACCATGTTAGTCACTCTGCGTGTAGATTATTAACCAGGAATTTGTACCGGCGGTTTTCCAGGATGAACAAGTTTTTTAAAGCGTTGTGCTGTTTTTTGTGTTTTTTGTTGTTTTGTTTTATTACATTTTTTTGCTGTTGAGTTTAAGCCTATGGTTTAGTTTAACAACAAATATTTTAGTCTGACGTGAATATAATGCATCAGAAATTAATGTACATAATTACAGTCCTTTGCAAAAGTATTCATACTCTTTACAACTTTTCACATTTTGTTATATTATAACCACAAACTGATATATAGTCCCTACCTAAAATAATGACCTAAGTAATTTTTGCCACAAAAAAAAAAAAAAAAAAAAAAAAAAATATATATATATATATATATATATATATATATATATATATATATATATATATATATATATATATATATATACCAAAATGTCAACATACCATGCATGCATTTATATACATATATATATACATATTGTGTTTTCTGACAAATCTGAAAAAAAATATTTAGGCTATTATTTTAGGAATGTGATTATGTGATACAAAAGGGAGATGTAGTTTTAATGCTTTTTTAGAAAGAAAAAACTAAGTGTAATGTGTATTCATATCCAGCCCCCTTTACTCTGATACACCAAAGTCAAATACAGTGCAACCAACCTTGATTAGTAAACTTAGTCCACCTTTGTCTAATTTCATCTTTGTAACATTTCTAAAAAAAAAAAAAAAGACTTACAGATTTGTTAATAAACATTAGCAAACAAAAGGCACCATAAAGACTGAGGAACACAGCAGAAAGGGCATGGAGAATGTTGTGGAGATGTTTAATACAATGTTAGATTATGAAACAGCTTTCAACATTTTAGTGATCATTGTTCAGACCATCAATCAAAAAAGGAAAGAAGATGGCACAACACCAACCCATCAAGACATGGCTGTATTAGACTGACAGGCCAGGCAAGGAGAGCATTATTCAGAAAATCAGCCAGGAGGCCAACTGTAACTCTGGAGGAGCTGCAAAGACTCACATCTCAGCTAATAATCAGTCTATTGGGTGTGCCGTTGTGTTCTTTTTGGAAGAGTGGCAAAAAGAAAGCCCTTGTTGAAAAAAAGCCAAACGATCTGCAATTTGCCACAAGCTATTTAGGGGACACAGCAAAAACATTGAAGGTACTCTGGTCAGACAAGGTTATAATTTAAAGTTTTTCTGCCATCTCCACTAAGAAACTTGGTGACATCAACATCATGTTGTGGGGGTACGTTTCATCAGCAGGGACAGGGAAGCTGGATCGGGATGAGCACAGGGCAATATTATAATACAACATGTTCAAGGCTAAAAGAACATTTTCAAAAACATGAATCCTGTGATTTTACAATTATATACTTTGTTGTTGGTCTATCATAAAAAATCGAGAGGTTGATGACTGCAACTTAAAAAAAGGTCCCAAACAAGTTCAGGGGGTATAAATACTTTTTCAAGGCACAAACGTTTGTATCTAATGCATTTATCTTGTTTTTATATATGTTCTAGCAATGGACCGGTATAAATCAACCTATATTTTCTCTAAGCAAATAAAACATAAAACGTATATTGACATCAAGGTTAAGATTGCAGAGTTGTATGTGTGTGTGCATATTTCCCATATGGCGCTCCCATTCCCTTAAGTGTATTTTTAAAGAAACTGGAAGGACGCTGTATGGACTCATAAACATTTATTATCTTTAAAAGATAATATACTGGAACTTAAAAGATTGAATGTTTCAGATCTATTTATGTCACAAAAATTGTATTATTGCTCCTTGAACTCACTCCATGTCCTCGCTCTTCCTTCTCTTAACAAGGTCGTTTTTTTGTTATTTTTTTGTTTCAGAAAAAACAACTATAATCAGAGTTCCTACATAGTACTATTTGTGATAAACAGTGTTATCAAAGCACTTTGATGTATGAGGCTTTTATGTAGCACTGTTTTGGAGTAGATTTCAGTTTTTGCGCTAAGGGGGAAAATAAAAGCCACAATACCAAAATAAATTATAGACAATCACAATTAGCGCTGTTGACTTGCAGACCTATTATTCAGAGATGGATTATCAGCAAAATCTGCTTTTTGTATACTTGATCTTCTCAAAGATTATCCATGTATTTTCCTCCTGAGGATAAGACGTGGCAATTTCCCCATAACACTGCATAACACTCCCATAACACTGCGATGGCAGCAAACTCTCAATGTGAGAGGTTTTTCATGTGTTCAAAAGTTGTTGTTTTTTGTGATTTTTTTGCACTGCATAGACGCAAATGTATTAATACAAAGTGTTGACATAATTTGGCCCAGAGTTTGCAACAAGGGAAAGACAGCTGGGTTTGTCTCCACATCAAAACCCAGCATGGTAACGCATTAACTGTGTTGCCTGCTCAATGAATTCAGACAGTGGCTGCCTGAGTTTCTTCCTGCTAAGACTGAGAGGATAGATTACCAATAGCTCAGGCAGGGAGGCAAGCAAACATACAAATAAGCTGCACTCATTCAGAGAATGCTTTGCAATTAAAGCAAAATGCTTGCGATGCCCACAAGATAGGAAACGTGTGGGATACGAACCAAACGTGCAAAGCAGAGTTGCCAGGCCGCCCACATTGAGCGGAAGAGCTCCAGGGCAGTCTGTCTGACATGGAGGAAGCAAAGTTGAAATCTTGAATTAGTTAAAGCAGAAACAAAGGTTGTTGTGAGAGTCTTAATGAAATTACGGTAACGATTCATATTATCAGAAAAATCTTTGCATTATGTTAGGACTGAGCCATTTGTTCTGTATAAGAAGTATGAAAATTAAAGAAAAACCACATCACCCATGATTCTCCGAAGCCAATGTAAAACAGCACCTGATTGATGCCCTGAAACAATCACCAGCTCAGACATGCTTTGCGGTGTTCTGACTGAATCTGGGAAGCATTTGAAGTTGATCTTGATAATCTCTACAATCTTGTACTCATATCCTGGAAACAAATTTTTGAAAAATTGACTGCAATGGAAATAACCTGCGTGGGGCACCTCCCTGTCATAGGCTGCTCGTAATATTTTCTGCAGTGAAACAGACAGTGGATCATTCACAGAACTGCACACTTAGACGAAGCAAGCACTGGCATGCACAGACATCCATTTTCAAGTTTGTTGTTTAGAAAAGTAGAGGAATATGCTAATGCTAACTGAGGAGTGGGGAAAGGATGTGTTAAACTTATTGGCCAACTGCTGAATACTGGAAATGTACAAACATGCAAATATGCAAATATGTTATTAAACATGATAGTTTAATAACATATTTCATCAGTCAAATATAATTTTATTTGATTATTCTATCATGTTTTATCTACTTATTTATTTAGAAGTAGCATTTTAATATTAGTAACATTTCAACTTTACCGCTTTTTATGTATTTTATTACCTTTATTTTCCTCTAATGCACTTTGAATAAACACAAAAAAACTTGCATGTTTGTCTTTATGTTTGTGCATGAAAAGGTAGAACAAACCCAATGATGAATATGTCCACTCCTGAAAGAGTTGATAAAGAGGTGGACATGGAGGGTGGTGGGAGTCCGGAGGGGAGTCTGCAAGCAGAGGCAATCAGGGCTTATTGCCACTGACAGGGCTGCGCCTTGATAGGCTAGGCCCTGCATTGTTTGTCACCTAACCAACCTCAATCAATCAATCATCTCCTTCAGCTCGTATCACCAATCAATCAGATGGCGCTGCACCTTCAGAGGGCCCCCTTCTTTGCTCCACCGCCTGGCTCCAGTTACACCAACCAATCAAGTGTCCCAGCACCTAGCAGAACCCAAATCACTGCACCTGGGAATGAACCAAATAATAAAGGAGTAGCCAATGAATTTTCAGCTGCTCACCCTGAGAACTAATTGTATGGAATGCTTTATATTCATGTAATTTTATTTCTTGTCTTGTCAAATGAATAGTGCAGAGCCAGATGGAGCAGCTCAGGTAATTAGCCCAACTATAGTGGAGTGTTGGTAGCAGCCCTTATCTAACAGAGCTGCGGAGATGCAATTTTACCTTTGCTCACAAGCTGTTAGCAAAGTGTCCTATATTACATCCTATTTTGCATCCTATGTGAAAGTTTAGACCATGTTTGCTTGTTGACGTTAGACTTGTGATTACATGTTGCCTTGTCAGACTGCTAGGAGAAACAGTTTACATGCACAAATAGAAGTTATAAGATTCAACATGTTTTTGAATAGAAAGTATTTTGCTTAGATTTTTTTATGCGATTAACAGAGCAACGGTCATAAATATCTTAAACAAACATGGAAATTACAGCCACCACCATGAACTGTCGTCAGCCCACTCCCTCATGCAGATGTTTTATGGCAAAGCACCGGAATTCATCAGTGAGATCGAAAATGTCCACATGGTTTGGTTTGGCTTCAGGGGTCGTTTGACAGACAAAGGATTTGGCTATAATACGTGTGAGGCTTCACCCCCACTCCTCTAAAAGTACTGAACAAACTACATTTCTCACAGTATAATTCCAATAAAGGTACTGATTCATCACTAAATAGGATGTTATACATCTAATCAGTTTTGGAGTGATCTGTAAGGAAATAAAACAACTATTACACTTTCTTAAGTAATATAAGTTTTTTTTAGATTTGTATAAATAGTTCCTTATGTGAGTTTGTCCATAATGAATGCAAATGTATTGAATGACCGTGTCCATCAGCTCTTTATTGATCCCCTCTGTGTTGTCTAAGGTGTGTTTCATCCGATGAGGATTGTCTCTCTCCCAGGGCCCCAACTGGGGCTGATGTTTCTTTTTTTCAGCACATTAGGTTGCAGCCTTAGGGGTGCTTTGACCAGTGGATCAATGGCTCTCGCGCTCTTGTCACCATTCATTTAGAGTGAGCAAGCCCTGGCTCCAGTCCTTGTCTGCCGCTGGCCCTGCTTTCACCTGGTCTCTCTTGTCCCTTCCCCTGAGCTTCCCCTGACAGCTGGCTGCCACAACCAGAAGCAGACAGACAACCGGTCCTACGGCTTGGCAGACACACGCTCGACCGCCGCAAACACACACGACATAGTGGCTGCAGTGCATGCAGAGGCCTTGTGACCACATGTTCTCCTCTCACTCACACTCATCTTTTCCAGCTTTTCTCTGCCCTCCCCCTATCTTGCATTTTTACACATCTGGCTCTGCTGCTTTCACTTGCTGCTTTGGTTTCTCTGCCTCTTCCTCTGTGACTCTGGAGTCAGGAAGTAGCCTATCATCTTGTTGGAGGTGAACCATCTGTGGACCGGGGTTGCTCTGACTGCACCATACTCCCCTGATCTAGCACTCCTGCTGCAATTATGTTAGAACTACAACCCAAATGTTGTGTTGTTCTTTCTTGCCATATGGGTGCATCCCAACAGCTTTGAATATCATAGAAAAGTTAATTTGGGCAATGCAATTTAAATGCGTATTCATATTTGTATTTCAATAAAAAAATATTGTGCAAAAAATAATGTCAAAATCTGCTGTCATATACGTGAGTCTGATAAATTGTGTGGGTTAGGATTGTTTTTAAGTGATATGACTCTAAAAGCAGTGAGTCCAAAGTCTTGTGAATACAACTCTAATTTCTATGATTACTCCACTGGCGTGGACATGAAATTAAGTTTGTGGGTACGCTGAAATGACATCACTGGGCGCCTTATTTAAAGGGAGGTGGGGGTTCTGGTGCCTATCTGCAGTGGTCATGGGGTAAGAGGTAGTGTACGCCCAGGACAGGTCATCAATCTATCACAGCCTAATATTTAGTTTCCAAGCAAATTTTAAAGTTAGATAAAACCAATTTAGAAAATTAATTTTAATACAGAACTGTTTTGGTCTACACAATCAGAGGAAAGGCCTTTTACCAGCAGACAGTCAGTGACACCCTATATGGGGAAGAAAGGCCACAGAAGCCTCTTATTCAGGCAAAGGAGAAAGAAGCCTGAACTATTGCTTAGTGGTCCAAAGTTCTCTTTGATATTAAATAAAATGTAGCATTTTATTTGGATATCAAGGTCCCACAGTCTGTGATGATTTATTTACTGTATTAATTCCTGCTAGTGATGGTCCAGTGTGTCCAAACGTCCAGAGTCGGTGCAGTCATCTACCAGAATATTATTCAGCGCTTCATGTTTCTCTTCTTTTGGACAAGATTTACAGAGAAGCTGATTATATTTTCCTGCAGGATACGTCACCTTCCACAA
This sequence comes from Fundulus heteroclitus, assembly GCF_011125445.2. Lineage (NCBI taxonomy): Eukaryota > Metazoa > Chordata > Actinopteri > Cyprinodontiformes > Fundulidae > Fundulus > Fundulus heteroclitus. Next base: position 11,228,358 of record NC_046364.1, on the reverse strand, counting down.
AAGGACCAATGTATACTTTACCCCATAATACCCTATTTTTTTTTTCTATTGGTGACACGATGCCCATCAATGATGAAGACTGGAGGCACCCGGGTAAACTATCCAGATGAGTTGAGCAACTTGGGCTTTTTTTAAACCTCAGCAGTGCCATAGGCTGGTTGCCTACATTCCACGCAGCCCTGTTGAGTGTTTAGCACATATACTACAGTGCATGGACATATATTTTTTGCGCCCTAATGTAATTTCTTTACAATCCTGAATCCTTGAACCAAATTTTGAGTTATATTTAATTATGAGGCATAATCATCAAAAATAACTTAAATAAATGCTTGTAATACACAGTCGTATCTGTGAGGAGTTGATATAACTTTATAATTTTCACTCAGTCACTCAGTAAAATACATTAGCTTTTTAATGATATTCTAATTTACTGAGATGCACCTATATAAAGGTCTTTCACTGGACTGAATATGAAGAGGCATGCAACTATAAGTTTTTCAAGTTCTGCCATGTGAAATCAAAACAGATCAAATGGCTTTTTAGTGTGACATTAAAACTGTTTACTATTCAGGAACAACAGGCACTTCTAAATATCCCCCACTAGTTATTGCGCCCTTGTGCTATAGAGAACATATTGCACTGTATGTAAAAATGAACAAACATCGGCTGGGCGTCAGCCATCGACGAGCAGCCTTGTTTTATCGCCTGTACTTTATTACAGTTTGCCATCTGCACAGAGGAATGTTAATAGCTAGCTGCGACTATTTACACATATGAAAAAGTACATCCATCTGCTATGATCCGCCCGTCTCACATGAATCAGTCCCGCCTTTCCCTGATGAACAACTGCTGTTTATTCACAAGGTGACAAGCAGCACCAAAGCCTAGCGACACCTGCACCTTACATCCTGCCGTCTGACATATGTGAACCTCACACGCGCGCACACACACGCACACACACACGCACACACACACACACACACACACACACACACACACACACACACACACACACACACGCACACACACACACACACACACACACACACACAAATATACACACAGAAACACCTCACCTTGCCATGTTGCACCCTCATCTCCATTAACACATTTTTCAAGGTTACAACACACATCATGTTTTGCCGCCCTTTTCGTTCTCTTTGACATTTGTGTTTGCCACTTTGTTTGCAGAGGATTGGTAATGCCAGGCATGGATGTCATTTGAGAAACAATCCATCAATTCTAATCAGTCAAAAAGGGATTGTGAGGGTAATTACTTATATAGTGATTCAGGTTAATTCCTTAGCCGGGACTTGGCTTAACACTTTGCCAGGTGACAAACAGTGGCAGGCCACTTATAGGGCAACTGCAAAATCCATGGAAATTACTATCTCTAGAAAGAGCAGTGCATACATGGCTATGAAGTGACCCAGTGAAGTGTTAAAGCGAAGCTAAGATCCTTTTAACTGCAGCAATCATCAAATAATATAAGATTGTGCAGTCCCATTTTACATCCACTCCACTTTGTGTCAAATTACAACTTTCCTTCAGCCTGAGCGCGAGCACATTCTATTGGATGAATGATAACGACTGATATGGGCTAAATATCAACACAGAAACTGAGAAAAATAAATCTTTATTACGCACAGAGCAACCACTCTGGCTGTAGCGCCCACAAGCCGTAAGTGTGGCATAAATCATGCTCTGTGAAAATGTGCGACTGTGTATCAGCCAACAACAGCAATAATCTCACTAATCAGTAGTTTGTGCAGCAACAGCCAGCACAAATATGTTTCCAAACAAGTAGCAACATGACAAAGGAGAAGATTGTTTTTTTTTTAACCAAAATGCGTGCAAACAGTTATTAACAGTGAATATATGTTATGTATATTTCATTGTTCTACTCCTTCACCAAAACTCCATTATGCAAGGTAGAGTGCACTGTACTACTGTATGTTGGAGGTGAGGAAACATTAAGCATTAATCCCCACCTGACACTAATACTTGATGTATGATTGACCCTGAAGCAGGACACTGCACGTTATAATCTGGGCCATATGGCAAGACATTAGCCCTTCAACCCTCCAACAGGATAATCTCTCCATTCTGGCAATGCTTTTTCTTCACAGATTTCTTTGCACAATTGTTGCATGACAGTATTAACGTACTGGAACAGATTTAGCATGTCCTGCGTCACTGGACAGGAGGAGGGAATTTAACCAGAGGAAGAAAGAAAAAATGATCTGCGCTCAAGAAAGCCATGTTCAAAGTCAATTGAAGTCTTACAGGTTAACCTTGTTTTTTGTTTTGTTTTGTTTTTATCAAGGAAATGCGTTCATCCAGCCTTTTTTCTTCAGACTTACACAGAATCTTAAAAAAGTATTCATACCATTTGAAATTTGTAACATTTTGTTACGTTATAAGTACAGAGATCAATACTTCACATTATAATTTTCCGTGATGGACTAACACAAGGTAATACAAAATTGCGAATGGGAAGGAAGATGACATGTAAAAATATGCAGAGTAAGTTACCAAATTAGTTACCAAATTAGTAAATAGAGTCTACCTGTAATTCATTTGAGCATAAATCCAATAGGTAAACTATGAATTCCTCATGTAGCACTGGTCAATCAATCATTTCAAAATATGAAGTGAACCTACTAAGAAATGGCTCCCCGTCCACCTTAAGTGATAGGCTGGGAGAACATGAATAAGAGATGCAACCAATAGGACCGTGGTAGGAGAAAACCTGTTTGAGGTTTCAAGAGCCCTGCGACTCATCCGGGAGGTTCGCGTTAAAACATAACCCTTGACAAATAGCCTTAGCTATAATAGAATTGTTTAGTAAATTTGAGTCTTAAAATGGCTCAGTGAAAGTCCCAACCTAACTAGTCTGCCAGATCTTGAGATCCTTTGCAATGATAAGTGGAATTTTTTTCAGGATGCAGGAGCAGGTAGAAACACACCACAAATGACTTGCATCTATAATTGAAATGAAAGGTGGTTCTATATGGTGTTGAGGTCACAACTATACATTAAATCATTTCTGATTTAAAAAATAAAATAAAAATGAAAACCATGTATCAATTTTCATTAACTTAATAAATGTGTAACACCTTTGTTGGTCTAACTCTTAAAATCTGAATAAAATGAATTGCAGCTTTACCCAGCTGCACTCTGAAGTTTAGGAAAATAGCAGGAAAGTGGTAAAATTAAGAATCATGTGGGCATATTGCAAGATTCCATTCCCAAGAGGTGTCAGCATTCTCTTCAACCTCACCGGACACCAACAACCTGCCTCCAAACTGTCCACATCATGCATCTCATCTACCATTCACACAAAACATAAACACCTGCACACACCCGCCATGATCAAGCCCACCCCTCCAAGTCTGAAGATGCAGCCCTTCTCTGTTGGAGTGAGGGTGAAACCTCAGCCCTCTCCTCTCCAACCCCAGCTAGTAATGAACAAATTCACTGCACATTACTCTGGACTTGATCTCTAGCAAAATAGTGCTGGAACAAACAATTTGGTTTGTCAACACCTTTCTCTGGACTCCTCCATCAATGTCAGGGGTCCAAATTTAAACAGCAAAGTGCATTTGACTGCAGGACCCTGAGCTGATTAGACTTCCCAGCTCAGCGAATTGCTCCAGACAGGACGGCAGCTCTGATTGCTAACCCGGCTTGAAAATAGTCTCCCACTGCCTGGGATTAGCATGAATATTTTGATATAGATCGATAAGCAATCTCCACTCCATAAGACATGCCAGCAGCCTTCATTTGGCTGATCAAAGGCACATCAGCCAACACGCGACAGCTAGCTATTGTTTTTAGGCCAGGTTGAGTTGAGGGAGCGAATCTGTGGGAGGGATCCACGAGCACTCCCGCTCCACTCTGCTCACCTAATTGTGGAAACAATCACTGCTTCACAGGATCCCATCTTCCAGGGATGGACCACTCAAATGAGGGAGGCAGAGGCCCCGACCGCAGGGGGACAGACTTCATTACGGCTGCAGTCTCAAACCACTCGGCCACCGGGTGCTACTGACCCGGAAGGAAAAGCAGGGTCATCTATCTATCTGTGTGCTTTTCCTGCAGCTAAAAACACGTTGTATTGAATTGAACATTTTACTGGTGGGGAGGGGTGGCCGAGTTTGATCATTTTTCTCAAGAGTCAGGAATAATCTGGAAATTTCAATTGAAGCTCTAAGGTAGACCAGTTATTTAAATAGAGACACGTTTCTATTTAGTACATTGAAAAAGCCTACATCCTTTAAACACAATGCCCCAAAATATACAGTGCCTTGTGACATTATTTATTCCCATTGAGCAATTCCCCCTTTATCACATTACAACTACAGACTTATGTGCATTTTATTGAATAAACATCTGATTAGTGGGGTGTGAATTTTTACTCATCCTTCTTTTAGTCTGATACTCTCAAAAAAGTCAGTACAGCTACTTGTCTTCAGAACTCAGCTACTTGGTCAATGGAGGACACGTGTGCAATTTAATCCTAGTATAACAGCTGTTCAGTGAAAACCTCAGAGGCTTTTTAAAGAACACTTGTGAACACAGCAGACAGCTCAGATATAAAACGATGGAGATTTTTTAAACAGAATAAAATTTAAGAAAAGATAATTTCTCAACTTTTAACATGTAATAAAATACTGTTTAATCCATTATTTTAAAATGGAAGGTATATGGCATATCTGCCAAATCTACTAAGACATGGCTGTCAAGTCAAAGCAGAGAGAATGTATAAAAGAGAGGATTAAGCAAAGCCAAGAAGCCCATGGTAAAGGCTATTACACACTCTGCGAGAAGCGAAAATTTAGTTTTGCTCCCCCAGCTGTGAGAACAAAAAGATGTCATTTTCGTTCTTGCTGGTCGTTCTTGACATAATGTCTGGGCAGAACTTTTTTCCTGCAGACTGTTCTGTGATTGGTCAGGATTTGGATGGGTGCGTTTAAGTCGGAAAAGCGGAAATGTCTGGCATCTGTCGAACTAAACACTGTAGTTCCCCTGTCCAATCTGGTCGTTGAAGCAGACCAATCCCTGCCCTTCGCACCAAAGGGCAGGGATTGGTCAGAGTTTTTACATGCCTGCAACTTTCACAGATATCTAATTTTTAACCTGCTTTTATGAATACATAATATTTTTACTACTGTCAGGATGGAAGGACCATTTCACCCACTAAGACAAAAAGTGTTTCTGAACAGGATTACCAACTTTAGGCTTCCCATACAACATTGTTATGAATTTAGCAAAGCAGCAGACTAGTATGAGGAACATTTTGACCACGACTGGTACGGTATCACTCAGTTCAGTTCAGTTTAATTCTGTTAAGCTTATTGTCACTTCTATCATACACACACAGTCAAAAACATAAGATAAATGTGCATTTGCATTCAGTTTTTGTCACCCATCCCTAGTATTAACTGGTGGAATGTTGGTCGGTTTGTGAAGAAAAATTATTGTCTTTATGACCCGAGGGCAGAAGCTCTTTGACAGTCAAGATGTTGTGACGCAGATGCTCTGCAGCCCCTTACCAAAGAGCAAGAGCAAAAAAAAGGGGATGAGACAGGTCCAGCATGGTTGTGGCCATTCTAGCATATTTACACGAGTAACTTAAAATTTTTCAAAGCTCAAAACATTAAATTTACATAAAGTGCAGGTGTCATACACTGCTGTGAGTAGTTGTCTCCCTACAGATTTCTTCTGAAAAATCTATATATTTTCAGTTAAGGGTAAAAAAGTGAAGTAGCAAAGCGTCCCACCACTATGTCCCTTTGTTTTGTTTCTATGATAGATGTGGCAAGAGCTACACTTCATAAAACATTCTCCTTTATTTTCTTCATTCAACGTAAGACTTTCTCCAAACTCTTGGGGATCTTTAGGATTTGGCAAATGTGGCATTGATATTTGTGTTCTTTTTGGTCAGAAGTGTTTTTTGCCATGGAACTCATGTCAGTTTTTTTTTTTATTTCTTTCGTAGTTTTGAAGCATTAACACTGACCTCTAAGGAGGCAAGTGAGGCGTGCATTGTTTTAGACGTTGTCCTGGGTGGGTTAATCGCTTCCTGGACTAGTTTTTGATCCTTTCTTGGAGTATTTTGATAGACAGGGAAGTCTTGTGAAGGTTCACCACAGTTTCCATGTTTCCTTCATTTCTGGGTAATAATCACTGATTTGCTTCAGTTCAAATAAAACCTTACAAATAAAAAAAACCCACATAGATTTCAATGATCTTGTTTTTCATTTGTTGTTCAATTCATTCAGATTTGGACAGGATCAGTTGGCTGTTGAAACCTCACAGGCATATTTCTGATTACTGATTACTGAGCCGATGTGACATGTGAATTTCTCCAATGTGAGATCAATAAAGCCTATCTTATCTTATCTTATCTTATCTTATCTTATATTTATGAAGTTAGGCAGGTTGTATTTAGGTGATTAGGTATCTGGCTAGCAAAAATTATTTTTCCCCAAAATGTACTTCATTACAGTTAATTTAGGATTGAGAAGGGATGTGATTATTTTTTTCACAGAGAAAATGGATGGCTTTTTGAAACTAAAAAGAACCATTGTTTGAAAACTGCACTTTGCATTAACTCTGGTTAACTTATTAGCATTTGATGATGGGGAAGTGTGACAAAAAAGCATAAATAAATAAATCTGTAAAGGACAGATACTTTTAACAGCACAGCATGTAACCAAGAAGAACCAGTTGGTATAGAGCATGCATTTTCTATTTATTCTTAAACAAAGAACAAGCAACCAAAAATAATACCTTCAAAGCTGCTGCAATGAACTGTGAAGCTGAACAGCTGCATAATGGGAGACTTTAACAGTAACAACCACTTGATGTCGTCACAAATTTCAGTCAGGCCCCCTCTGGCCAGATTTATTACTGAAATCTACCGAACCGCTGGTTTATCACAGTGTTTATATTATTGCTCCAACATGTTTCAGTTAACATAACCTTGAATCACAGCAGTTCAAGTGCAAGGATGGGTTGTTTTGCTTGTGGTGCAGCCCCATCATTGATGTTAGCAGATGATGCATGCCCTGTTCCTTGGCACAAGTTCAGACCAAATCTTTCATCCAGGTTTGCCTCTCAAGTGCAGCTGGGGTGGCCCTATAACATTTGGGCATTAATATAAATTCCACAGGGAAGCCTTTATTTTGATTTGGCTTCAATGAGAAAATAATATAGCTGGCAACGGATTTTAGAGTTTTTGTTAAATGTGTGAACAGGAGACAAGATGCACTCATCTGGGTAGAAGAGTTGGACACATCGGTAATCGGAACACAGACAAGGTCAAAACACATAAAATGTTTCAAGTGCTGTTAGACTGCTATAGACTGGTTCATATTCAAGAGCAGGAGTGAACCAAGTGAGGAGACCACACAAGATGACCAAACAAAGTATAAAGAAAGACGACAAAGGCTAAGTGCATTGCAAAAATTGTCTGTGTGTACCTTACATTGGAAGGGAAGTGGCCGATGTAAGATGTTAATGTTAGCCAAACCAGCTTGAGAGGAAAGACTTAGACAATGAACAAATAAGGAAGTATATATCAGGTGCAATCAACAGGGATACATTAGAAGCAGTTTAGATATTTCCTTTCCATCCAATTCTTACAAACACAGTTTACTTCCCTATGCAATTTACTGATTTTGTGGATCTGAAAACAGGTTTGGGGGAAGCCAAGGACTTAAATAATAGCAGGAGAAGTATTGAACCTCTTCACAGAAGATCAAATGCAGCTTTCATTAGTTTAGTACAGCGCCAGGGCTCATTGATGACTTGTCAGACAGTCTTCCCTTCAATACGCAGCGAGAGGCTCTGAAAATCATCCTTTTACTGAGCCTTCTCAGCTGTAAATTCAGCCCAGCTCAATATTTTTCCCTCCCTCCACTCTCTCCAAGTCTCCATTATTTCTTACCATGGATTAACCCTGTGCTGCTGATCAAAAGGAAGCTTCTCTGAGTGTCTGCTTAGACCTGGACCTGTCCATCCATTAGCCAGTCATAATGAAATCTTCAGCTTGTTATTATGGAAAAATCCATTGTTTGTTCACAGGTACCATATTTAGTGGGAGAGCATGATCTTCTGGAGGATTAAGGAAAGGCTTTAGGGGGTTGTGCTGGTGCTTCAGAGGCAAAGAGGAGGAGGGTGAGTGGAGGGATGGTGGGAAAGGGGAGCACTGAGAATGCCTCACCAAATCAGGGGTCTCATGCCTCTTTTTGTAGGTTGAGACTGTTTCCAATTAAAACAGCATGATCCACACAATATCACATTGTCCCGCAGTAAACAGAGCTCTGATTCCTACTGAAATGGGACTGCTGTCCCAGTTTCCTGCACAGTTTAAACAACTTAATATAGACAAATCCTGAATGTACATCAAAGAATGAGACACTGATCATATTTAGCCGCTGTGTTCAGGAGTTGACCCGGGCTCGACTACAATCCTTACTCATTCACGTTGCATTAGCCCGCCCCTGTGTTTGAAGTGTACTTACAGTAAATATGATACATACACCAGGGCTAAAAGCTTTACATAAAACTGTCTCCAAAGAGCATATTAAGCTATCTTTGTTTACAAGAGACGAGTCAGAGAAAGAAGACAGTTTGGCACAATGGTCGTAAAATGTAGTGCTCTTCACCTCGCTGGCACGCAGAAATACACACAGCAATAGGCGCGCTCAGACAGCACAGACAAGATGCTAAATCACTTGGGATGGGAGCATTTAGGATGGAGTGTCACATTTCTGTGTAATAAATAGCAGAGATTGATTTGACCTCCCTGCCGGGCCCTGCAGTTTACTTATACACAAGTAAAAAAAAAAATGGAACCTCTAATTCTCTGGGGATCCCTCAGAAGGAAATTGGATAGCCTGCTATGGCCCTAAGGTTGTGGCGATCCGGCCGTGTCAATATGGTCCTGCTATCAGGTAGGTCAGCCTCTTTGCCAGCTCTCACAGCCAGATCAGAGGAACACATGAGAGAAACAAACATATCCAACTGTTATCCCAGCTATGTGTCAGGATGTGGGAAGCAGAGAAGGTCAAGTGGTTTCTCTTACAGTTTGTTACTTTTGCATTATGTAATCTCAAACATGCATAAGAAGGTTCTTGATCATATGAGACAAATCTGTCCTTTTTACCAACAATCATAAGTCTACAGTTTTGCCCAAAATTATTCATATCCCTGGAAGATTATGGTTTAAAAACCTATTTAGTTTCATCAACATATTTTTTTCTTATTGGAAATATTAATATTTCTGAGAGAATCAGCCAAAACCTCAAGTCAATAGATAACAGAGAATCTATGGAGGAAGTTTAAGATAAGGGTGATGGCTTGGAGGCCTTCATTCCTCAAAGGCTCAATTACAAAAGTTATGTCATCAAATTAGCTGTAAAAACATGCAAAAAATTATCAGCTATTGTTCCAAGAGTTCGATAACTGTAGTGCCAAGATTTTGCCACTTATTTTAAAGTAATGTATGTTCAACATGCCCTTATCATTAACATGTAAAAATACATTATCTACTTACCCTTTGTGAGATTGTCTCATTTCCAATAAAATTGTTTTAAAACAATTTTAAATTTGAATCTGCCAGGATCGTGAATAATTTTGGGCTAAACTGTAAATATGGTGAAAAACTCCACCCAGTAAACCATTCCAGCCATGACAAATGGTGGGAATATTATAATGCTTTTCTTTCACGAGGACAGTTAACTTGGTCAAAGTTGATGAGAAGATGGATGGAACTAAATACAGGTGTTATGAATGCTGCTTGAGAATCTGATATTCAGCCGGATATAGAGCTTCGTCATTAAGTTTATTGCAAAATGTGAATAGTGGCAGATGAGGCAGGCACACAGTAATAGGGAGAAAACCAGAGGATACAGGTGGCGTGAATGGCAGAACCAAACTGCAGGCAGTGACAAGCCAAACCAATGATGAGGGCAGGGACAGACTTGAACAGGCGATGTGGACCGAGAAACCACCAGAATGGGCAGAGCAAGCAGCTGAAACTCACAGGGAAACTGGCAGACTTGTGCAGCACATAGACACAGGCAACTTTCATCAGAAGAGTCCAGCTGGCTGAGCACACAGGAACAGTTAGAGGCAGGAAACCGCACAAAAAACAAGACAAGGAAGGATGTTCTGGCAGGGATGAGTTGGCTGAGGCAGGTATATACAGACAGGGGAACAGGTGAGCAGTGTTGTCAGTAATTAGTGGCAGCAGTTGAACTGGGCTAATTGACTGGTGACTGAGGAGTGGACTGAGCTGATTGGATAGTGGCTGATGGCTGAGAGGTGACGGCCTTAAACTAGAAAAGGTCCAAACCATCCATCCATCCATTTTCTGACCTGCTCATGGGGTCGCAGGGGTTGCTGGTGCCTATCTCCAGTGTTAAAAGGTCCAAACCAAATAAACAAAAAACTGTGTCATGATAGTACCCCCTCCTCAAGGGTGGATACTAGACGGCAAAAAAAAAGTCTCTAAAAAGTAAAACAAAGAAAAAAAAACAGCAACGTAAGACTTTCTCCAAACGGGCGGAGGAGAGCCTTGGAGTTAGGGCAAAAAGTACAAAAAAAACCCCAAAAAACACCCAAAAAAGGGCGAACTAAGAACTCAGGTGGACATCCCTGAGGCAGTGACAGGCAGAACAGGGAGAATACTAGATCAAACCCCTGGAGATTGTGACACATCCAGTATGTTAAAGATTTCGGAAAGTAATTGGTCTTACTGGATATCATATCCGGGCATTAGATTAAAAGTATTTACTGTAAATAGACATGGATGCCTCACTTTTGAATAAAAAATAAAATAAAATGGTGCTTTTCTGTTTGTGTCAGTTTATCACAAATAGTCTATCTACCTAAGTATATATATATATATATATATATATATATATATATATATATATATATATATATATATATATATATATATATATATGTGTGTGTGTGTGTGTGTGTGTGTGTGTCTTGTGTGTGGTCTGGAAAGCAATGACTTGAGATCACTTCGGTATTGTTACACCAGCTGTTGTTAACATACATGCTAACAGCATGCCCTGGATTTTACCACTGAGAGTGCAGCTCCTGTCTGACTGGAAAGTTGTTTGTCCCTCCATGCTACAATCATCACCAGGAATTGAGGAGTTTAGTCATCTCTCAAAATAATGGCATACCAGTATGTCATCTCACTATTTGTTGTTAAGCTTTAAGTAATCCACTTTGTTAGCCAGAAAGTGGGCGTTGGCAAGCAAGATGGATGGAAGCGGCATTAGGTGAGGGTTAGCCTTTAGCTTAGCCATTGGTCCTCCCCAGCTGCCACACTTCCTTTTTCTATCACACTGCTTCCATATCTTTCGGCTGCGGCCTGTGCTTTGTCAGCCACTGAGTCTCACTTGTATAGTAGTCCAAGGCTTATTTACTGTTAAATGTTCAATTTTTTGAGGGGCCATTGCAGCTGAGTACGTGTGTCCAGATGTGTGTCCAGAGTCAGCGCAGTTGGCCACTTGGCAGTAAGAATAACCAAGCTGCTCTTCCAGTAGCATCTCTATAGCTGGGTAAGCACTGTCAATTCATCCAATTTGTTGGGAAGGAACGTCACATTTCTCATGACGATGTACGGGATGAGAGGTCTGTACCTTCTCCTTCAGTTGTGATGACACATGCTGGCCTGGGACCCATGTCCCTTCCTTTTCAACGTGTGGGGAACCAGCATGACCAATGTCATAAAAAAGAGAATAAAAGCAAAATAGTCGACATAACCAAGTCCAAACGTAAATCTGAGAATAGAAGGCAATGCTTAAAAATTCATATTTACAGATTCTCTTCATTCAGCTCACTCATCTTGACCTATTTTATGAAGCACATCCCAAAATACTTGCAGCTCTAATTACAGCAAAAGGCAAATCAAGGAACTATTGACTTGGGGCAGGATGGACTGGGAAGAAGACGTTTTCTGGGAGTTCCTGACAGACTGGCCTACTCTCAACTGCGGGTTGAATTTTTAATGAAAGACATAGGCCTATATATATATATATATATATATATATATATATATATATATATATATATATATATATATATATATATATATATATATCATAAAGCCACATAACATAATATAACTACAACAGTATAACTGTAAGCAATAATGCTTATTTAATTATTTATTGACCCAGATTACTTGTACTTTTTTATGATATGGTGGTTTTTACTCTGTATTTTTTCTATGGTATATTGATATTACTATTGTGTACTTTTTATCTATATCTCTATGCCTGGAGCACTTGCTGTTATTCTTACTGTAATGTCATTGTCTTCTGTCAATTTTGTCAGAAAAAAAAAGGTTGTCAGTGTTATTTGTGTGTAGCGTATGTATGCAGCCCACTCTTTCTACCTACAACCAGATCTAACCTCGGGTACAAATAAAGTGACCTTGATCTTTGCCTTGACCTGTGCAAATTGTCAGTTATCCGGGTCATCGCAACAGCAAACAGGCTTAAATCGGAGGCAACCGGACTTTCGTTCAGTTCAATCTGAAAACGTTTCGAAACCTATCCAGGAGTCTTTTTCAATTCTGGTGGCTCCGATTTAAGGTTGTTTGCTGTTATAACAAACATAGTTTATCTCCTTTCAACAACATAACTTCCAACTTTAACAATTTGTTACCTCATGCCTACTTGCTGCCTGTGACGTGTCTAAGGTCTAAAAAGAAGGTCCCTTATTGTATTTTTAGAGAACAGAGGTAAGTTTGCCACAGTTCAAACATCATGATTCTTACTTCACTCATGCCTTTCATCTCTCAGATGTATGTGTATGAAGGTGTTCATGCCCGTGATGTAGAACCTACTGTCACTGGTATTTACATAGGCCATGCAACCAAAGCAAAACATTATTTTGTCATATATAAAAAAAATTGTTATTGTACCATCATGTAAATGCTTTTTTTACTGCAGAGTGTTCTGTATTCTGTTTGGGGTGAAAACTAAGTAAGAATTCTAATGTCTCTGGTTTGGACCTGACGAAATGTTCAATCTCTAACTGAGGGACATCTATACCATCGTCTTGATTAGTATCTCTGCCTATATAGCAGAATCATCTTTGGTTAAGTTAGTAGGCCTAATGCACAACAACTACACAATAATGCTAATAAAAATTACAATACAAAAATGTTAGCCTAATAATGTTAGTATGTGGTTTTAGTGCATGGGTTAGTGAGTAAGGACTTTATTATTATTATAACCCAAGTGCTTTGCCTTTGTTCTTGTGGATGGTCTTCGAGCTGCTCTTCTTATTTGCCCATATCAAAATCTGAGCTTTGGGCCATCTGGCTGGGAACACCTTGGGATCCCCAAGAATGAGCAAGAGGATGTTACTGGGGAGAGAGATGTCAGGGTTTCACCCCTGGACCTGTTTACCCTGGGACCAGGTCTCAGATAGGTGAAAGCCAGGGATGGATGGATGGTTCAGTCTTTAATCAATGTTGTTTATATTTCAGATTTGTTTTAAACCTGCTTATCTTGCCCTGTATGTTGGTGTTTCAAAAGTGTCTCATGTAGGTATGAACATTTTAAGGTTTTTGAAGTATGAGAGTTGTTTTTATGGCCCTTTTTTTATAGAGAATGTGTGCTGGAAGAAAGAATAAAATATTTTGTGTTCTACTGTGTCAGGATCAGGGTTGGGAGTAAAAGCTTTGGAAAATAAAGTTGTTAGTAAATACCGGCATTAGTAATGGTTTTATTTTTTTCAGTAACGGTGTAATCTATTTACTTTTCTCATTTCAGGAATGACTTTACATTACTTAGAATATAATGGGTCATGTTGCTAGAAATCGATCCTATAAAGAAACTTTTCTTAAGAGTATGTTCTCTGTTTTGGGAGACTACATGCTAGTGCAGAGTATTTGAGTGTAGTTTAGGCACTATTTAAAGTTTGCTCAAGTCAAAAGCAAAATGTGCATGTGCAGGATGGAGAAATAAGTTAATGGAGAGTTAATAGTGTTGCTTGGATTTTTAATGAATAATCAGAAATAGGCCAAAGCTTATTTCAATTAAATTAAATTAAATGTATTTATATAGCGCCAATTCACAACACATAATCTCAAGGAACTTTACAAAGTCAATTCAATCAAATCATACAGACAAATGGAGCTTGATACTTTTATGTTATTGTTTTTTAGAATTTATGTTTACGATCTTAACTTTGCACTTTGCTTTTTCAGTGGTATGCTGTTAGTATTTACTTTTTTAAACACAAAAATACTACCTGGAATGTTTTGACCCCTATTTAATTTTACTACAAAGTTTAATGTACAATGTTGTCAGATGGCCAAGAAGTGTTCCTTATTTATTTTCCAAGGAGTTGGCAACCCTACAGGTAAATACTGGTTACACAAGTTGTTTCTTTGTACATGGAAACCTGTATTGTTTTCTCATGTTCAGGCTGATAGTTTGGGTTTCATTTTTTTTCCTTTGTTTTATTTTTTGTCTTTTTAATTTTAAATTCAATCAATTTATAGTTTATTTAGATAGATATTTTTTGTAGAATTAAATGCATAGATAACTTACTTAACCAACTTTTTCCCTTTAAATTGTTTGATGGAAACATCAAATAATAACAAATCTTGGTTAGGTAATAAGAATAAGAAGATAAATTACAAATTTCTAAGAATTTAAAAAGCATTTAATGCACCAACAGGCACCAAAAAGGAAGTACGGGTGAATAAAGATACAAGATCTATAAAATAACTATAATATAATAGCAATAAGCAAGAACTGAATTTAAAATTCTTCTTCTAACGTATAAAGCCCTTAATAATCAAGCTCCATCATATATCAGAGCTCTGATTACCCCGTATGTTCCTAACAGAGCACTACGCTCTCAGACTGCAGGTCTGCTGGTGGTTCCTAGAGTCTCTAAAAGTAGAATGGGAGGCCGATCCTTTAGCTATCAGGCTTCTCTCCTGTGGAACGAACTCCTAGTTTTGGTCCGTGAGGCAGACACCCTGTCTACTTTTAAGACTAATCTTAAAACTTCCCTTTTTGACAAAACTTATAACTAGAGTAGCTCATGTTACTCTGAGCTACCTTTATAGTTTTACTGCTATAGGCTTAGGCTCCCTGGCTTGCCACCTTACCGTAGTGGAGGGGTTTGAGTGTCCCAATGATCCTAGGAGCTATGCTGTCAGGGGCTTTAAGCCCCTAGTAGGGTCACCCAAGGCAGACAGGTCCTAGGTGAGGGACCAGACAAAGCGCAGCCCAAAATGCCCTTATGATGAGTACGATTATTGGACCTCGTGTTCCCTCGCTCGGACGCGGGTCACCGGGGCCCCACTCTGGAGCCAGGACTGGAGGTGGGGCACGTTGGCGAGCGTCTGGTGGCCGGGCTTTTGCCCATGGAGCCCGGCCGGGCTCAGTCCGAAGAGGTGACATGGGTCCCCCTTCCGACGGGCTCACCACCTGTCGGAGGGTCCAAAAGGGGTCGGGTGCATTGTGTAACGGGTAGCAGTAGAGGGCGGGGACCTTGGCGTTCCGATCCTCAGCTGCAGAAGCTGGCTCTTGGGACCTGGAATGTCACCTCTCTGGTGGGGAAGGAGCCTGAGCTTGTGCGCGAGATTGAGAGGTTCCGACTAGAGATAGTCGGACTCACCTCGACGCACCGCTCTGGCTCCGGAACCAGTCTCCTTGAGAGGGGCTGGACATTCTTCCACTCTGGAGTTGCTCATGGTGAGAGGCGCCGAGCTGGGGTTGGCATACTTGTTGCCCCCCATCTCGGTGCCTGCACGTTGGGGTTTTCCCCGGTGAACGAGAGGGTGGCCTTCCTCCGCATTCGTGTGGGGGGACGGGTTCTGACTGTTGTTTGCGCTTATGCGCCAAACGGCAGTTCAGATTACCCACCCTTTTTGGAGTCCTTGGAAGGGGTCCTGGAGAGTGCCCCTCCTGGGGACTCCCTCGTTTTGCTGGGGGACTTAAACGCTCACGTGGGCAATGACAGTGGGACCTGGAGGGGCGTGGTTGGGAGGAATGGCCCACCTGATCTGAACTCGAGTGGTGTTTTGTTGTTGGACTTCTGTGCTCGTCATGGATTGTCCATCACAAACACCATGTTCAAGCATAAGGGTGTCCATATGTGCTCTTGGCACCAGGACACCCTAGGTCGCAGTTCAATGATCGACTTTGTTGTCGTTTCATCTGATCTGCGGCTGTATGTCTTGGACACTCGGGTGAAGAGAGGGGCGGAGCTCTCCACCGACCACTACCTGGTGGTGAGTTGGCTCCGATGGCAGGGGAGGAAGCCGGTCCGACCGGGCAGGCCCAAACGTACAATGAGGGTTTGCTGGGAACGTCTGGCGGAGTCCCCTGTGAGGCGGAGCTTTAACTCCCACCTCCGGGAGAACTTTAAACACGTCCCGAGGGAGGCGGGGGACATTGAGTCTGAATGGACCATGTTCCGCGCCTCTATTGTTGAGGCGGCTAGTCGGAGCTGTGGCCGCAAGGTTGTCGGTGCATGTCGCGGCGGCAACCCTCAAACCCGCTGGTGGACACCAGCGGTGAGGGAAGCCGTCAAGCTGAAGAAGGAGTCCTATCGGGCTTTTTTGGCCTGTGGGACTCCGGAAGCAGCTGATGTGTACCGGCAGTCGAAGCGGCAGGCGGCTCGGCTGGTCGCCGAGGCAAAAACTCGGGCGTGGGAAGAGTTCGGAGAGGCCATGGAGAAAGACTTCCGTACGGCTTCGAAGCGATTCTGGTCCACTATCCGGCGTCTCAGGAGGGGGAAGCAGTGCAGTACCAACACTGTTTACAGTGGGGGTGGTGTGCTGCTGACCTCGACTCGGGACGTTGTGTTTCGGTGGGCGGAATACTTCGAAGACCTCCTTAATCCCACCAACACGTCTTCTGTTGCGGAAGCAGAGCCTGAGGACTCTGGGTCGGGTTCTCCCATCTCTGGTGCTGAGGTTGCCGAGGTTGTTAAAAAGCTCCTCGGTGGCAAGGCTCCAGCGGTGGATGAGATTCGCCCGGAGTACCTTAAGGCTCTGGATGTTGTGGGGCTGTGTTGGTTAACGCGGCTCTGCAACATTGCGTGGACATCGGGGGCAGATCCCCTGGATTGGCAGACTGGGGTGGTGGTCCCCCTATGTAAAAAGAGGGACCGGAGAGTGTGTTCCAACTACAGGGGAATCACATTCTTAAGCCTCCCTGGTAAGGTCTATTCAGGGGTTCTGGAAAGGAGGGTCCGTCGGATAGTCGAATCTCAGATTCAGGAAGAGCAGTGTGGTTTTCGTCCTGGCCGTGGAACACTGGACCAGCTCTATACCCTCAGCAGGATTGTGGAGGGGGCATGGGAGTTTGCCCAACCAGTCTACATGTGCTTTGTGGATCTGGAGAAAGCATTCGACTGTGTCCCCCGAGGGATCCTGTGGGGGGTACTCCGGGAGTATGGAGTACCGGGCCTTTTAATAAGGGCTGTCAGGTCTCTGTACGACCGGTGTCAGAGTCTGGTCCGCATTGCCGGCAGTAAGTCGGACTCGTTTCCGGTGAGAGTTGGACTCCGCCAAGGTTGCCCTTTGTCACCGATTCTGTTCATAACTTTTATGGACAGAATTTCTAGGCGGAGCCAAGGTGTTGAGGGGATCCGTTTTGGTGGCCTTAGGATTGCGTCTCTGCTATTCGCGGATGACGTGGTCCTATTGGCTTCATCAGGGCGTGATCTACAGCTCTCACTGGAGCGGTTCGCAGCCGAGTGCAAAGCGGCCGGGATGAAAATCAGTGCCTCCAAATCCGAGACCATGGTCTTGAACCGGAAAAGGGTAGAGTGCCTTCTCCGGGTTGGGGAGGATGTGCTGCCCCTAGTGGAGGAGTTCAAGTATCTTGGGGTCTTGTTCACGAATGAGGGGAGGATGGAGCGGGAGATCGACAGGCGGATTGGTGCAGCGTCTGCTGTGAAGCGGGCGCTGTACCGATCCGTTGTGGTGAAGAGAGAGCTTAGCCAAAAGGCGAAGCTCTCGATTTACCGGTCGATCTATGTTCCTACCCTCATCTATGGTCACGAGCTTTGGGTCGTGACCATTTGGGAGCTCAGTCATCCGGGGAGGACTCAGAGTAGAGCCGCTGCTCCTCCACGTCGAGAGGAGCCAGTTGAGGTGGCTCGGGCATCTGGTCAGGATGCCTCCTGGACGCCTCCCTGGTGAGGTGTTCGGGGCACGCCCCACCGGGAGGAGGCCCAGGGGAAGACCCAGGACACGCTGGAGGGACTATGTCTCCCGGCTGGCCTGGGAACGCCTTGGGATTCCGCCTGAGGAGCTGGCCCAAGTGGCCGGGGAGAGGGACGTCTGGGCCTCCCTACTGAAGCTGCTACCCCCGCGACCCGACCCCGGATAAGCGGAAGAAGACGGACGGACGGACGGACGGACGGAGGCTTAGGCTACTGGAGGATATCAGGATCTAATTTTCTCACTCTATAGAGTTCTACTGTTCTTCAATTATGCATTATGTGTTGTCATTTCTGCTTTAACTTTCTGGTCTCTCTCTTTTATCTTTTTTTCTCTCTTGTTGTGTCTCTGCTCTGTCTTCTGTAACCCCAGTCGGTCGAGGCAGATGACCGTTCATACTGAGCCCGGTTCTGCCGGAGGTTTTCCTTCCCGTTAATGGGGAGTTTTTCTTCACACTGTCGCTTCATGCTTGCTCAGTATGAGGGATTGCAGCAAAGCCATGTACAATGCAGACGACTCTCCCTGTGGCTCTACGCTTCCCCAGGAGTGAATGCTGCTTGTCGGGACTTTGATGCAATCAACTGGTTTCCTTATATAGGACATTTTTGACCAATCTTTATAATCTGACCCAATCTGTATAATATGATTGAACTTGACTTTGTAAAGTGCCTTGTGATGACATGTTTCATGATTTGGCGCTATATAAATAAAATTGAATTGAATTGAATAAAATACACAAGAAAATGCAAGACAGTGCAATGACAGCCTACCAGTCATGCTCTCTGGAGTTAAGAGCCTGTGTAAATTTCTTTTAAAAAGTTTAAAATGCATTAAGGATTCTGGCAGACCTCACAGAAAGAGGAAGACTGTGGGCTGCAGCTGAAAAGGCTTTCTTCTAGTCACAAGTCAAGTCTCACGTGTAAAGCCTTTAATAATGAAACTCCATCGTATATCAGAGATCTGATTACCCCATATGTTCCTAACAGAGTACTTCACTCTCAGAATACAGGTCTACTGGTAGTTCCTAGAGTCTTCAAAAGTAGAAGGAGAGGCAGATCCCTTAGTTTTCAGGCTCCTCTCCCGTGAAACCAACTCCCAGTTTCGGTCCGTGAGGCAGACACCCTGTCTACTTTTAAAACTAGGCTTAAAGCTCTCCTTTTTGACAAAGCATATAGTTAGAGTGGTTTAGGTGGCCCTGAGCTATCTCTGTAGTTATGGTGCTATAGCCTCAGGCTGCTGGAGGAAATCAGGGTCTATTTTTCTCACTCTGACAAGTTCTTCTACTGTTCTACAATTTGCATTGTTTTTTGTTATTTAAATTTTTACCTTTTTTTATGTCTTTTTTCTCTTCATAGTATGTACACCTGGTCTGGCATTCTGTTAACTGTGACTTTATCCAGGGGAGGCAGATCATCCACTAGTACCATATAACATCGAAAGATTCCTAGATCAATGTGTGCTTCTTTGCTTTTCGTGTCTCTGCTCTGTCTTCTCTAACCCCCATTCAGTCGAGGCAGATGACCGTTCACACGGAGCCTGGTTCTGCTGGAGGTTTTCCTCCCTGTTAAAGGGAGTTTTCTTCTCCACTGTCGCTTCATGCATGCTCAGTATGAGAGATTGCTGCAAAGCCATGGACAATGCAGACAACTGTCCACTGTGGCTCTACGCTCTTTCACGAGGAGTAATTGCTGCTTCTCAAGACTCGATGCAATCTGCTGGGTTTCCTCAGAGAGGAAACTTTTTGACCAATCTGTCTGATTTGATTGAATTTGACTTTGTAAAATGCCTAGTATTATGAATTTATGCTATATAAATAAAATTGAATTGAATTGAATTGAATTGAATTTGATCTTCAGATTTCAGTGCTCTACAAGGACGATAACTATGGTGGAGCTTAGAAAGATAAAGAGCTAGCCAGACCCTTTGGTAACACCCAATGGTAAAATAATAACAAACAAATTCTAAAAGAAACAGAGAACCAGTGAAGAGAATCCAACATTGAGGTAATGAGTTCAAGCATCATCCCAATCAAACATCACACATCACACACTTAAAGAAGGATGCAGTCTCATTATTGAGATAATAAGTACGTATGTGGCTTTGAGTACATTTTACACATCATTAGCATTTCAGGGAAAGCTAGAAAAGCAGAGTACACCTCAACTGCTATTGACTAAACCACTTGCCCTCTTCTCGGCCCTGCAGAACAGAGGGAAACCAGCCAGTGATGAACGATGGCAGCACAGTCAATGAAAAATCAACTGGGAAGCACAAAGCTCTAAATGCTCAGCCATATTGGCTGCTGACGGGAGCAAATAACATCAGCATAGCACTTACGGAGACCAATCATACATTTCCGCCAGCAACGGTGCAGGTTCTACACCGCAGTAAATTTTTTCCCCTGATTAAACAGTAAATTCTGAACGCCTATCAGGTTCCCATTAAGCGGGGGGCCGCTTTCAAAAACATCATTAATCAAGCGGGAGATATGGCGCAAAATATCAGTCATCGATCGTAACTGCTTATGACAGTTTACACAGTTTTATATCTGCAGGGAGTGCTCACTGATGTATCAATTACCAGGAGCCCTTACCGCATGCTAATTGTGCCTTTTCCCTTCTAATGCATCTGCACTGTTATCTTATGGGCTAATGAAACCAAACAAATCAATAAATATAAATTATACATGCAAAGATGTACTGCTGTGAACATAAAGCCTTTAATTAATTACACTTGATTAATTTATATACTTTAATTATCTCTCCTAGCTGCAGATGGCATAAATATCTAGACAATCAGCTTATTGCTATGTCAGTCATAAAACGGCAGACACAGTGAAACTATTAGGTGAGGCTGGCTTTGTCACTGGAAAACACATAGTTGCTGACATAAAAAAGCCTTGCCCCTGAATAATTTAAAGAGAGCAAATTGGCAGACAGTGCAGAGCTCAGAACTCATATAATTATGTTGTTGGGTTGATATGTTGAACAGCATTTGCCTTTGCGTGAGAGAAGTGAAACTCTCTACCATATTTTTTGTTATGTCCTTTAATTGTAATGCTTGGTCTACAGCATTTAGCTAATTTCTCCATAGAGATTTCACCAAACCTAGCAGACATTCATATTTATTCAGCAATATGTCCATATGTGCTTATGTCAATTAAGTAAGAATTAAACAAATGCAGTATTGACATTCTGAATTTTTAATTCTCTTCCTTCACAACCAGTATGTGTTTGTGCACAATGTGTTACTAATGCCTTTGCATAAACCCTTAAGTAGAATAGTAAACAGGCTTTGTTAACATTCGTCATTTAAAGTGGTGTGCAGCCAAAAGCCAGCCAGGACCAAGAATAAGGGCATCCATGAGCATCAGCCCAGTGTAAATAGCTACAGCAAGTTAGGTAATTATACGTCACAATAACAAAGAATAACTTGGTTTCAGTGTAGCAACGTTGAAAAACAGTTATGATACTGCAATGTGGTGCAGCAAACTGAAATTTCGCAAAAAAAGGCATTTGCATGGAAAGAACAATGGTTAAGCTTCTGGGAGTTTTCATCTTGATGCTACTAATGAGGGTGTTTTTTGTATAATTACCCCAACAGGGTGCCTGGCAGTATAATTACCAGAGAGACATTACAAAGGAGCATTAGTGTATCCAGGTACAGTAAATATGTCGAGACATGAGGTGAAGTTCTATGCCTATTTTTTGAGGCAAAAAGTTTGTGTCAGGCTGTGCCTGAGGAACCTGTAATTTTAGTGTGTTCTCAAAACAATAAGAGTCACTAGGATGCACAAATGTTTAAAAGTCTTTAAGGTAAAACATCTGTTTGCAAATATTTATATTTTCTATTTAATTGCCATAAAAAGTACTTCTTCTTTTTGCCAAGTCACAACATCAAATTTCAATTTGTTTTACTGTGATTTTATAACTGACTTAAGCAAAGTAGAGTGCTCTGTACTGCAATCTGCTCCAAACAGCAGGAAGTCCCACATCAAAAGAGCACAGTCTGGGATGTGTTCTCCAAGCCAGGTTTTGGTTAAGCAGAGGGTGGCAGATTCATATACGTCAGAGCTTCTTGTGCTGAGAAGGAGAAGCTCATCCTTTTTGTTCACTAGGGAGCAAATATCTGCCTGTTGGATACATGGAATCCGAGCACACAGTTACGGCTATAGCAGCTTGGCCTGCATGCCTGCTCATTTTCCACTTCTACAACGCTGCAGTGCTTCTTATTAGAATCCCAGAAAAACTCTATGAAACATAATAAAAAAATAAAATAAAAAACTGTTCAGAGACGAGCATGGTGATTAGGAGTTGCACTATGGTGAAAGTGACTAGAGTAGAGTAGCAAGTCACCAAGAAGTTCCCTATGAGAGAGTTTGTCATGGTTTTTAGGTGTATGGCCCACTTGCAGAACACACTCAGGATTCGAGGGGTTTGAAAGTTAAATTATTTATTTAAGGTGAAGGGATCTAAAGTGAAGGAGAGTCAAAACGGGACCTCACGAAGTGAAGGAGCGGGAGCACAATGCGGGAGCGCTGAGGATCCGTCAGGGAGAGGGGAGTGAGCGGATTCTGTGGAGCGAGTGAACGGAGGCTGGACACCAGGGCTGCGGGAGGTGGCGTCTCTCCATGAGACAGTGACAGTGAGGCAGGGAGGCTGAGAGCGATAGAGGGTGAGTAGGTTCCGACGGAGGGGAGGCTCAGGAAGCAGGGTCGGACAGCTGGCAGCTGGGGATCGCAGGGAAGTAGATCGACGGGAGAGACTTGGAGACTTCCTGGAGACCACGGAGAGCTTTGGAGCGGGATCCAGAGCTTGATTCAACCTGGGGCACAGGAGACACAGGGTGAGACGAAGGAAGAGCAAAACGTCTTACGACAGAGGCCGATTGCATCCTACCATGATGGTTAACACTCTGGCAATGAAGTGCTGACAGCCGGCCATTGTTATACACCTCCAGAGAGCCGCGTAAAATGGAACACCTGCGTTTCTGCGCCTCCCGCTCAACAGCCATATGGGGAGAGAGAGGGAGCAGCGGCAGCACACTGACACTACACCCACCTCAATGGCCGCCACACGGCGGCTGCGAGGATGTGGACGGACCAGAGGAGACGACAACTGGGGACCATGAGGAAACACTGGAAATGACTGGTGACCAGGAGGGTGGACCCTGGGCGTCCGGTGGTGGAGCGGGGCCCTCGGCGGCAGAGTCCACCCTCGGCAGCCAGTGGTGGAGCCCACCCTCAGCAGCGGAGCCGGTGGCGGAGCCCCACTTGGGTCCCTTTAACGCAGAGCTTTAGAGCGTGGACAAGAGAACGGGACATCAGGAAGTGAAGGAGCGGGACAAGAGACACAGGGTTGAGCTTGATTCATCCTGGGGCGCAAGAGACACAGGGTGAGACGAAGGAAGAGCAAAATGTCTTATGACGGACGCCGATTGCGTCCTACCATGAGGGTAAACACTCTGGCAAGGAAATGCTGACAGCCGCCCACTGTTAAACACCTCCAGAGGGCCACGTAAAATGGAACACCTGCGTTTCTGCATCTCCCGCTCATCAGCCACAATCTGTGGGGAAGAGAGGGAGCAGCGGCAGCACACTGTCCGGAAGCCGCTCCCCAATCCTGACACTACACCCACCTCAATGGCTGCCACACGGCGGCCCCGAGGATGTGGAGGGACGAGAGGCAGCCCTGGAGACGACGACTGGGGACCAGGTGGAAACACTGGAAACGACTGGGGACCAGGAGGGTGGACCCAGGGCGGTCAGTGGTGGAGCGGGACCCTGGGCGGCCGACGGCGGAGCAGGACCCTCAGCGGCTGGCGGCAGAGTCCACCCTCGGCAGCCGGTGGTGGAGCCCCACCCCTTGCGGCCAGTGACGGAGCCCCACTTGGGTCCCTTCAACGCAGAGCTTTAGAGCGTGGACAGGAAGCGGGTCTGCCCGGACCCCCTCCTCACTGGACTCAGGAGTCAAGGCGAGCACCAGACCCTCGCCGGCGGAAGCAGTGGTGTGAGCTGCACCCTCGGCCGCAGGAGCAGTGGCATGCATCTCATCCACGGAGGCAGTTATCCACTCATCGGTCATCAGGTCTAACTTAGTGAAGGCTGTGGTGTCCTGAACCAGTTTGAACGCCAAAGAGATGAGGGGAAGCGGGTATTTATTTTTGACCATGATCTGGTTCAGTCCGTGGTAATCTATACAGGGGTGGAGAGATCCGTCCTTCTTATCCATGAAGAAGAAACCGTCTCCCAAAGGGAAGGAAGAAGGGCGGGTAAGGCCAGCAGCTAACGATTCATTAATGTAATTCTCAATTAAAAACTAGAGAGCACTAGAATAGGAAGCCACCACAATCTCCACCATCTCTGGAGAACCTCTCCGGGGTGGGGGAGGTGGCGTCACGAATGTGGGAACTTGGCACGGAGGTCGCGGAGCTAGAAATGTTGTTAGGAGACGGCGGATGTGGACCTGGCAGGGAGTCCTGAAGCGCGCGGGACAGGTGAACCAACTGATCGATCCTGAAGCGCTTGGACTTCTAAACCACGGGAGTGAAGTTGTTCTTGTTGGTTGGAGAGAGTTTTCCTGAGTTGTTATTCTGTCATGGTTTTAAGGTGTTTGGACCACATGCAGAACACACTCAGGAGATGATGGGTTGGAAAGTTAAATTATCTGTTTAAGGCAAAGGCATCTGAAGGAAAGGAGAGTCGGAACAGGACCTCAGGAAGCGAAGGAGCGAGAGTACAATGAGGGAGCATTGAGGATCCACCAGGGAGAGGGGAGTGAGTGGATTCTGCGCAGCAGGTTGTTGGAGGCTAGGCGCCGGGGCTGCTGAGAGCAATGGAGGGTGAGCAGGTTCCAACGGAGGGGAGTCTCAGGAGGCAGGGTTGGACAGCTGCTAGCTGGAGATCGCAGGGGAGGAGATTGAAAGCAGAGACTTGGAGATTTCGTGGAGACCGCGGAGAGCTTCAGAGCGGGATCCGGAGCTTAATTCAACCTGGGGCACAAGAGACACAGGGTGAGACGAAGGAAGAGCAAAATGTCTTACGTCGGAGGCCGATTGCGTCCTACCATGATGGTCAACACTCTGGCAATGAAGTGCTGACAGCCTTACGCCTCCAGAGGGCCGCGTAATACGGAACACCTGCGCCTCCGCACCTCCCACTCATCAGCCACCACGTGTGGGGAGAAAGAGGGAGCAGCGGAGACACACCATCCAGGAGCCGCTCCCAGATCCTGACAGAGCGTTGTGCCGAGTCAGTTATCCACACTGCCATTTTGCATTATTGTCGTTGTGCATAATTGTGAAATTAAAGGATTTCTTTTTCTTCTTTTTTTTTTTTTACAGATAAACATCTGAAAAGTGTAGAATGCATTTGTATTAAGGCATTTTAATTTGATTCCCCGTAAAAAATCATTAAATTCTAAATCTCAGAATAAATACAGTTGTTCCCTGAGGTTTGTGGGCGAACATTAATGAACAAACAACTTCATGAAGATCATCAAACACAGCAGATAGGTTGGGGATAAAACTGTGCAATGTTGATGTTTTAGAACATCCCAAGTTTTCAACATTTCACAGAGCACGGTTCAATAATTATCCAAACATTGAACAAATACAAAACGACTAAGACATGGAGTCCATATAGCTGACAGACTGGTCAAGGAGAGCAGATCTGTGGTTTTGTCAAATAGTTACCATGAGAGAAAGAAACGACACCAGCAGTCATTTTTTCATTTTGCCAGAAGTCTTGTAAAGGATACAGCAAATATGTGTAAGATGGTGCTTTGATCACCGAAAACCAAAACCAAATGCTTTGTGCTGTACAATGTAACCTATTGGATTATGACTATTATTAATACTTCTAATTGGTGTTATAATTAATAATATGTAATTCTATCCAAAGGTAAGCAACAACAAATTATTTTCCAAATGGTTGTGATTAAGGGCTACCCACCTTTAATGGTTATAACCATTAAAGGAATTCTAACAAGCAATTGGGTTTATTAATTAACAATTATTAACCATGAATGATGGAGGTCTAGACACTTGTACGACTGAATTTAACTTGCCACCTGTAAATGTTAATAACCTTAAATGTAGGTTGGATAAAATTTATTTTGTAGGAGCAGTCTTCTAAGACATGAGAAAAGCTTTTGATGTTGTGAATCAGTGTATTTCTTTCAAAGCTACCCTCTTTTAATTTTTCTGACCAGGCAATTAAATGGATGGCCTCATACTTGTCTAACCCAAAATAAGCTACTGTGGTAAATGGATTGACATCATCCCTTGCAAACTGTCCACTAGGGGTGCCCCAAGGATCAGTTCTGGGACCCATTTCATTTTCTTTATTTATTAATAATCGTCCAGAGGTTTTTAGGGGTGTGGACGTACAGTTTGATGCTGACGATGCTGTGATCTATACAAGTGCAAAATCAAGCAGCACAAATTCTTAAAACAGCACTAACTCAGATGTGGCTCACCAGGTCCTGTCTCCTCCTGAACACACAGAAAACAGTCTGTATGATGCTCTCTAAAAAATCTATTTTTTTTTGGTGATGAATTCAAACTAGTATCAGAATTTAAATATTTGACTTTAAAAGTCATATAAAATGATAACAGAGAATTAAATACAATATTTCGAATTTTAAACAAATTAGGGGATCACTGACAAACAAAATTGTCATGATGTTTTTGCAGTCTATGATCTTTGTAAGCTATGTTAGCTATTGTATAACCAGCTGGTCTCTGACAGGTGTTACAGTCCTGAAGCCAATCGAGGGTCTACACAAAAAAACATTGAACATTTGGGATAAAAATACATTTAATTATCACCATTGTAATATTTTGTCAAAGCATAATTTATTGAGCTTTGGAAACTTTTTTAAAATTTAAAAATATCTGCCTTATCCATACTGCGATGGACTGGCGACCTATCCAGGGTGTACCCTGCCCCTCGCCCATTGATAGCTGGAGATAGGCACCAGCACCCATCGCAATCCCCCAAAAGGGATAGGCGTGTTAGAAAATGGATGGATGGATGTCTTATCTATAAAAGCTTACATGGGCTGGCTCCACCACTGCTGACGGACTACATTAAATATAGGATGACAGCATCATGGACCTCTAGAGCCATGAGTAGAGGAGATTGTCAGACTGGCTTATCCTCCCTAAATTTAAAATCAACAAGCGGGATCATATTTCTCCTATTTTAGCTTTCTTTCATTGGCTTCCTGTTAAATCAAGAATAGAATTTGAAATTCTCCTTCTCACATATAAACCAGAAATAATGAAGCACCATCACAGATCAGAAATCTGATTACCCCATTATATGTTGCTAGCAGAGCACTTCGTTCTCAGACTACAGGTCTACTGGTAGTTCCTAGCTTTCACTTCTTCTGCTGGGGTCTGAGCGCCAAAGAACTTTCTGATTTATGTCAATAAATCTTTCTAATTGCTTCTTCTGTTTGTGTGAGTCTTTCCAGGTTGAAATAAAATTCATTGTAGTTTTAGTGTAAAACAGAGATCACCAACGTTTTTGAAACTGAGAGCTTCTTCATCGGCACTGTGTTTAATAAAGGGCTACATTTACCGAACTATAAGAGTCCGAGCTCACCTTAACTTTACGTAATATAAATCTGTTTTTGATGCTTTTGTCATTTTTTAAATCTATGTTAATTCAAGTATGATTACATTATAGCTTTACTATGAATTTACTGTCATTTGCATTTAAGATGCTTTTGTAAAAAGACAGTAAATTTATCATATTTATTTGCAGTTGCCCAGTTGGATCAAGTGTGTTGACAGTCACCTAACTACAGCTCCCAATCTGACCAAACATCCCCAAACTCCGCTTCAACTAATTGAACCTGCAGTAAATAAAGTGAAACTTGGAGACGAATGCAATTTCTCCAACTTTGTGCCTTGACTTTACCTCTGTTTTTCTCTTCACAATGACATTTAATCATCCCGATATGATTTAGTCACTTTTAAACAATAATGATCACAGGAAGGAGCATCATTTGGGGACGAGGCAATCAATCAGAGGCTCATTCAGCTTTAATTCATGTAGATGCACACCTAATACTCATTACAAAGATGCAATTTCCAGCCAGTCAACATAGATTAATGGGGGACAATCTCTCCCAGCGTTTTTGTGCTGTACCATGCCCCCAGCAGGATAGATGGCTTTCATAGAGACAGAAGTGGTCCACAAGCTCATTTGTCCAATACAAATGCTTATGACGAACTGGCTGGCTGACAGCATATTCATGAAACAGTAATCAAAATGACACAGAGCAGAGTTTTGCTTTGGTAATTTTATTGTTTAGTGTGAACAGAATTACAGACATGAATGCTTCAATTTAAAGAAAGAATATTAATCTTGGCAACTTTTCTCAACCAGTGTTGCTTGAATAAAACACTTCCACCATTACATACATGATCTATGCACCTTATGTATAATAACAGATAATTAGATGATAGGAAAGTTTTACCATGTAGCTTCAAATGCGTTTATTATTTAATTCCATTACACATGAGTATTTCTGAGACCTATGCCACTTTAACAAATGCAATAATTTCCCCACAAACTTGCTGTATCCAGTGAATATGTTACTAAATACATTTTACACATTCTTTATAAAAATGCAAATGGTTGCAAAATCATTTTGTATCTTTTGGTTATTATAACACCTCTGCAACAGGCAAATGTTTCAGTTATTATTATGGTTTATATATGTTTTAGAAGATCACATGATACCTGAAAAGCATTATTCAAACAAATCAGGTTTCAAAAACCCTAACTTTCTGACCATTTCATTAAACTTTAAAGGGTTAAAGTTTTTATTTCACTTTAATGTTTCCTTCTTTAAGATTTAAACCTAATACCATTTTTTCTCTGTACAGATTGGGAAAATTTTTTTAAATGGTTCAAAACAGAAGCCTTCAACCCTGGTACTTAGGACTGACTGTTTAGGCGTTGATCTGCCTCCACACACCTGACTTAAATACATAGGTGATTAGATCGCAATTAAGGCCTCTGCAGCTCTGTTGTTGCTGAGGATGTCCTCTAAACATTAGATTTAGGTGTGCAGGAGCAGAGACACATCTAAAACCTGCTGGAGAGTGGTTCCTGAGGACCATAGTTGAAGACATCTGGTTTAAAATATAAATAATTAATCATTAGATTTTTTAGATTAATTAATATCTAAACCAAACATAATTTATAGGTTAAAAACCCAGTGGTAAGCATTAATCTACCTCCATTAAAGAAAACAAAAAAAATCTATTTGTTTAATTACACCATCTCTTAAACGTTTTCAGTTTTTTTCTACCAACATAAAATGTAACTGAAAAATATATTTTTGTGGTTATTTTCATGATTTTTCTCTCCTTTATTAGTAAGTTTAAACTGGGTGTTCTCAATGTTCTTTCATTATGGTACAAACTATCACAGTATCACACATTTAAAATTAGCATATCATACTCAAATGCCCAATCGCATTTCCTACTGTTATCCCTAACCATGAAACCCCACCTCTTGATAATTAATTCATCCGTCTTATGACCAGAGCTAAAAACAAGCCACCTGGATTTATTTTGATTTTATGGGGGCAGAACTGTCAAAAAAGTCTTATGAGTGTTCCGTAGCCTGTTCTCAAGTCACCCTCATCTTTCAGCATCTGGCAGTTACCCTGTGTTACTGTGTGCTTTTGGCTGTACAATAAAAAGGAAAGAAAGATTTTAAAAGGAAGAATAACGAATTCACATGCTAAATCCTTTCTGCATTGTTAGGATGGTTATAAAAGCGCTGAAATTTTAGTGCATCTAAAAAGGGTCTAAAATCAGTAAACTGCAATGAGTATAATCTTCGAGCATACTTAAAGTATACTTATTAGTCATTCTAGTTAAATATGAGTATATAAAAAAGGTATTGACCTGGTATATTTGGTTATTTCAGCATACATCTTTATATTTAATATATATATATATATATATATATATATATATATATATATATATATATATATATATATATATATATATATACGCTTGTGTGTGTGTGTGTGTGTACATACGTACGTGTGTCTGTAAATAGGTATGTATGTATATATGTGTGTGTGTGTGTTTGTGTGTATATGGTTAAAAAACAACTGAGGTATCCTAAAATAAAGTAAGAATTACTTAAATTATTTAAAACATACATATCAGGATATGTGACACTGGTCACTGAGTTATTTGGATTTATTTATCTCTTTTTTTTTTCATTTGTGAGCATAATTGCAGATGCATCTCTCAGCCAATTGTTTAGAATCCTGACCCTAAAAATTTTATTTAAGGTCTACAAAGCCCTTTCTCCAAGTCCTTTCATTACTCCAAAGAAACAACTGGGACACCCTGCACCTAAGAAACATTAATTTGTGGGCAAAGAACAAGCACACTGCATTTTTCTAAAACATCATCATCAGCTGACAGTCATAGAGTGTTAGAAGACAGAGGAGCAAACAGAAAATAAACTCTTCAGTTAGAAACCCAGATGGCAAGTAGAACAATGACAGTTGTTTAACTTGAATGAAAAACCCGTGGGCTGAAATAGTGAATTTTCTTGGCCAATCTGATTTATGTGAGATCCGTTGCTGCTTGAGGGGAAGCTGAGGGACCATTATTGCAGGACAGGCAGTCTTCCTGGGGAGCTGTGGTTGGCTGAAGTTACCTGCGCAGCCCTGGGCTATGCCACCGACTTTGGCTTGTAGCAGAACCTGTGCCCACAGCCCTCCCTTTCCTCTTCCTAATATCCTCCTCGTCCCTCAGCTTGCTCAGCCACCCATCCTGCATTAATTGGGTTTGGTGCTGGAATCCCTCTCTCACAGCGCACGCTCACGTCCAACCAGCAGCCGTATAAAACAAAAAAAACAAAAAAAAAAAAGAAGCATGTTTAACACAACAATTATGATAATTGAAGCAGAGCACTCAGCTGAAGGAATAAGAAATCTGATTAAGGGTCCCCTCTGCATGATCAAATATTAATCTGCTGTGTCTTCTCTCTGACCTGGCTTGGAACATAAGAGGTTCTTATGGTATTATGCATTAACAGATTTGCGCTGGCTCAACTCATAGCATCTAATAATATTAGACGTGCAAGTCAGAGTGCTGAAGAAGTCTTCCAGGAGCAGAATCCACTTACAATAAAACTAAATAAAAATAGCAAGGGTAATTATCAGCCTAAGCTTTATGACAAGTCAATTACCCTAAAGTACTATTGACAGTAAATACCTCCAAGTCAAAATTCTTAGCACCACCTGTTGGATTGGACGATATTTACAAGACGTGGTAAACCTTCACTCTGCAAGTTTTGTTTCTGAAATTTGTAGCTGGAGACTAGAGACATGCAAAGAGAAATAATCAGACCAATTATATTTAACGGAAATCCTTATGATTTATTTATTGTTTGTCACATTTTATTCCTGAGCAAATTTAGACTGGAACATAGATCTAGATAGTGAGGAAGTAACTGAAAGAGAGAAGGTCAGATAAAAGGAAGATTTAAAAGAGCATTTCATATTTTCCATCAGTATCGGAACATTCTCAAAATTACGTTTTTACTTAAACCCCACAATTTGATCAAATTTGTTATTTTGTTCCTAAATATGTTTTAATAGTTTTTTTTAGCAAAATACAAAACCAGTAACATTTTTGAAAACTATCTTGATCTATATAATTCCAACATTGTAAAAGCCTAAACGGTCAAATAGGGTACCATTGTTTTTCCCTCTGAAAATCAAGGTAATGTTAACTTTTTTATTTTATTTTTTTTATTATATAATACAATGCCCAATTTAATAAAAAAAATGTCTGGTGTTAGGCTTTAAAGGGCTAAAGACTTTATTTTTTCACAGGATGACTGCAAATAAAACCAGTATTGCATTGAAATTAACTTACTCCAGACTGGTTGCTTAAGGGAAGGTTGTAATCTAACAAAAATTTATAAATAATAATAATTAAAATTATAATTATAAATATTATAAACATTTTAGCAAAACAGCTTTTGCAAAACAGATTTTTTTTTATTTGAAACAACATTTATACACTTCTTCACCTGTTTTATATGATCCTAAAAGTTCTCTAGGATTCATAAAAAAAAAAAACTATTTCAATTCATAAAATAATACATGGTTTCACATCATATCTCTGAAATTCTCTGGGCTCATCAGATTTAACTTTTGTGAAGAATAGAGAGCAAGCAATAAACAACGTGGCTACGAACCAGACGGCAACTGGCAGTTTAAAGAAGATTACGATGATATTAATTCAACACAAATGCCCAGTAATTAATGCCCCAAAACAGCTTGTAAGAATCATTGGATTATGAATCTGGATTACATCTCTGAGCTGGGAATGTTGAGAGCCACAATGTCTGAGGGGAGGGGGAGTAGTCCAGTTGACCTAATCTCCTTACAGAGCATATTTAACTCCATATGATTTATGCACAACATGAGGCTTATTCTGAAGTTAAACCTTAATTTTGAACATATTGTTTATTCTTTTGGCCTGCTTTATTTCCATTTGAAAGTCAAATGGTTGAACTGGGAGATGTGCAGTGTGTAATGGGCGAGGAATGTGCAGCCCAGTAATGCAAACCACCGGATCCCTCAAATAACATTAATGTATACAGTGCGGAACATGTAGGCTTTAAATTGCACAGCAGCGGACAAGAAGTGTTGGGAACAAAAAGTGAAGATTGTTAAGATGAAGCTTTAGACTTAATTCAAACTAAATTATGAAGGTTTCAAATCAAGTATACCGTGTACCTTCTATATGGGAATGAAGGCTGTCTGACAAAGTATATAAAAGCGTTCATTTTAATTCTACTAATGTTACAAAATACATTTATTTCAGCTGTGAATTTCGGAAAAATTCAAGAAAAGTCATAATTTGTAGCTTTTGCATATTTTTCTCACTATAATTCCTAAATAAAGCAGAGTAATCCACTGACGCCATGAGTTTAATTTAGAGCACAGTTCTGTGAAACAAGTCTAAGAGTGTTTGTGAGAATGATCCTTGTTGACTAATATGAGATTAACCCAGATGCTTTCCACTCAAATAAAAACACACGTACTGCTACTGTAAATGAATTTTAGATCCATAGAGGTACAACTGATAACACACAGATAATTGTGTAATGACATATTTTCTGTGTTTTCTTTCAAATCAGCTAAAACCAGTAGCAGGCAGCGGATAATCACAGCCACAGTAACAGTATTTCTAAAACTCTTCTGTTGCATGGGACTCTAGAGCAATCTGCTGACACACACATACACACACACACACACACACACACACTTACAGGAGGAGATAGTAGAAAAAAACGATTGACGACAGTAAAAATCTTGCATATAGAGTCTTTGACTGTGCCTCGATCCTTTATCTATATTTAGTTTTTTGTGTTACTGTGATTATCTAATTTTCTCATCCCAAAAGACATGTCTGGTTTGTTGTAATTACAAGTTTGCCGTGGCAGCAAATAATACTGAAAATCATGTCAGGCACAACTTAATTTGATAAACTAACTTTAGCCTGACCCATGCTACTGAAGAGCAGCTAAAAATATACTTAGAAAGTAATCAGAAGTTGTGCGACTGATTCATACAAACACGGCTGAATAAAACAGCCAACCCAAAAAAGCTTCATAAATCTTCAAAATAAGAACAGCTCAGTCCAAATCAACAGTTCAGTCTTTTTCCTTTATACATCTTAGCCCAGTCTTTAGTTGAACCGAAAGTTACTATGGTAAGAATGTGATTCTTTACACTTTAGGAATGGCGACGGAATTGAGAAAACAATGAGCCAAACATTATGTCATGAAATGGAGATGATCATTTCAATACCACTACTACTATTATTATTATTATTATTATTATTATTATTATTATTATTATTATTATTATTATTATTATTATTAATAATACTACTACTATTACTACTACTACTACTACTACTAATAATAATAATAATAATAATAATTATTATTATTATTATTATTATTATTATTATAATAATGAAGTTAATAATGTTAACTATAATGTTCCCTACTTCTCTGTATTTAGCACCATACGCAATGTTCACTGCTTATACACTGCAAAAAGGGAACTAAAAGTAAGTCAACTTTTATTGCAATTAGTGTAATTACCCTTAATTTGAGCAGGTATATAAGATTATCTGCCAATGGAATGAGTATTTTGACCCCTAAAATGAGATAAGTAAATATACTGCAATTGAAATAAGATGATGGAGATGAGTTATTCCTATTTTAAGTGCAAAACTCTTATTCAATTGGCAGATAATTACAATTTGCCTGCTTAAATCAAGGACAAATACACTTTTTTCAAGAAAATTTTACTTACTTTTAGTTCCCTTTTGTAGTGTAAACCAAGATTATGCAGAACTGTGTTATTTTATGACGAAGGTATACAAGGGAGAATTCCTATCATCTCATGTGTAACAAGAAAGAAAGTTTGTCTCCATGCTAAGAAATTTAGAATTCCTTCCTTAACACTCCTGGATAAGTCACAATCCAAGACTACGAATGACTACGACCTCAATGATGTGTGAGCACATATGACTGCTTCTCTGCTGTTTAACATTTGTGTCCTCATATATACAATTGGATTATAGAAGTACCCCCTCTAATTCCTAACAGTTCTCAGAGATTTAATATGCGACCGGAATTTGATCCAGGTAACGGTCTGGAGCCTCATGATGTGCAACTTGTGACCTTTTCTTTGAAAACATAAAGCATCTCAATGTTTCTGGACAGGGCTGAAGAATTGTGTTGTTCTGCTTTTTCGCCTGTTCAAAAAATGCTCTTGCGATTATTTCATTAACTTGTTTTACATTAAAGTAATACATTGAGCCATAAAGCACATTTTGAACCTGGATAATGCAATAAAATGTTCCAGTTTATTAAAATATTCACAAAACAAAATTGTAGTGCAATATATCTGATTATAGCTTATTCTAAATGTTTCATATTTTAAACTTTGATATTTTTTTTTTAAATTAGCACACTTTCCTACATTTTGATTTTTTAAAATAATGCTACTTTTAGGAACTTCACATATAACTTCATGATTTCTTCTTATTAAATTTCTTATCCGTAACAACAGTGTCCATGTTTTTATTTCAGAATTAACATTTTGCTATTCCACAAACAGTGGAGGTGTGCTGCTACAAGTGGTTAAGGTTTATTTCCAGTTTGGCGCACACAAAGCTCAGGCAGGTGCACACAGCCCATCGTGGGGTATCAGGTATCCCCCTTGGCCTAGGCCTCTCCCATTTGTCATGGTGAATGAGTGGTCTGCCTGACTGCACTTTCTCATTCCATTTCCTCCCAGGCTGCGCTGAGGCCCTACCACCCACTGTACACTGTCATTTCTTTAACGCCTTTTCCATTCACATGAAGTGTGGGCAATAACGCTTTCTCACATTCCTCCTTTTCAATACCTCACATGCTATGGTCTCCCATCTCAGCCGACAAACCAGCTTCCTAAAAGCTTACTGTACAAACACAAAAATACATTTCAGAAAAGCTTATTGACTTCTAATAAGAATATTAGTACTAAGCCTACACACATAAAAAGTAAAAAAAAAATGGTAAATACATTTTTATTTATATTAGTAATTTAACATTGCTTTAATTAGAAACAACAGTCCCCAGGCAGATGCCCATAAGCTTAATTATTAACCTGTCTCCTCTCAGGCAGTTAAAAGCAAAGATGTTAACACTCTTACCCACATCTGTCCATATTAGCTCTGATACTTGGCTGAGCCATCCAACCCATGCGGTAGAAGCCCCAACACTGAGTCTACTGGTAGTCTTTCTGCAGCTGCACGACACAACAGGGAATAAAAAAAAACATTGTCTGATCTCACTCAATGAATGAAAAAAAAGAGTCAGAGCACAAGCAATTGTAACTGCTTAAAACCCTGAATCTGAACCTATAAGACACTTTTTTCCGTAATTTTTCTTTTGAAAAGAAAACCAAAACTTTTATTTACAAAAGATTAATGCCAATGCATGAGATTGTTTTTTTTCGCTCCCTTTTCTTTAAAGAAGTGTGTTGCATGGTGGTGGTAGGCCGTCAGAGCAGAGCATATGGTGTCTAGCTTCGATGTTCTGTAGTTGCAGTGTGAAGACATCGTAGCACCATCTGCTGGCAACAGGGTAAACAAAGAGGTAAAAGAAGCAAGCTGGAGTTTTAAGTTGTAAGAAGCCCCTGTGAAATGTTTTCTCTTGGGTATTAAATTAAGTCGTTATTTATGTTTTTGTTTTAGACCTGGATAAAAAACGAAAAAGACAGAAAAAGGTTACAAGTTGCTTTACATCACCGCATTGCTAAGGCAAAAGTTCATGAAGGCCCCTGCCTTACATCACATTCATAACTTCTACTGCAAGACATATAAACAACCTTTTCTTCTCTTCAGTGGATCCTTTGGACAACTAATAATGGGTTAATCAGCCTGATTGCACATTCATCACTGCGATCTGTTTCTTTCGCTAATTCTTTTTTTTAGCATGACGAGGGGAAGTGTGTTTTACTTGGGAAATGAAATATTTAGTGACCTGTGCCTTTTGCCCCTTATACTGAAGACCGAGGCCTTACAGCTGAGTAAACAGCAGAGCAGAGCTGCTCAGTGGACAGGTAATGGCTAGCACTCATCTTCCCCCCAAGCACTGACCAATAAAATAACCCCCAGCCCAAATGTGAAACGTAAACATGGACTGTAATTTTTCGCTCAAACATTAATGGAAAATAATTGGGAAAACATTACTTTTTTAAATCCTTGATTAAAATGTGCAGTTAAGAAATTATAAATCTTAGTAGGGAAACAGCTGAGCTCATGAGATGTGTTTTTTCTTTAAATAAATAAATATGTAAAAGATTTTGCTGCTTCTCTTATTCCAGGCTTTTATCTTAAGCATGCCTTATGTGAAGTGGTCCTTATTAATACGTCATAAACTATACCGTAGTTTACAGTGTCGTAAAATGTATTTGCCTCCAGACAGCTAATTTTGTCACATTTAAATGTTTCAGATTAAACACATTTTAATATTTGACCAAAAAAATAACATTTATTAAGGGAAAATAGCTACCCAAACCAACCTAGACATGTGTGGAAAAGGATTATTGAGCTCCATTTTAAAATAATAAATTAACCCAAATGAATTATTTTTCTTAAAAGATGAATTTATTTTATTTTTCTAGCAACATCCAGGCCTGATTACTACCTGTACTGTAGATTCAAAAGACCCCTTAAATAGAACCTCTCTAAAACATGAAGTGGGCTAAACAATCTCAAAAGACAAAATGAATGTATTGATCTAAATAATTCCAGAAACAGATGAGAAACATTGACAATCATCAATATGCAAAGTGTCACAAAGATATTTCTAAGGTTTTGAGACTCCAGCAACCTGCGGTGAAGGCAGTTACAAAATTACTCAAAGGGAGCATTGGGAACTCATCCAGGAGGTCACAAAAGAAACCAGTAGAAAATCTAACATGATCTGGGCTTATTCCGGCTCAGTTAAGGTATCTGTTCAATTGTTCAACAATATGAAAGGAGCTGGGCAAAAATGTTATCCAAGACTTAGAGAGAAAATATTCTGTGGACTGATGAGGCAAAAGCTTTACTTTTTGAAAGGTGTGCCTCTCATTACATCTTGAATAAAACTAAGACAGCATTTCCCGAGATGATCTGGGTCTGCTTTGGAGCTAAAGGATCTGAATGACTTGCTGTGAGTTACAGAACCATGAATTCTGCTCTCTACCAAAAAATAGACTAACTGTCAGTTTGTGACCTTAAGATTAAACACATTTCGGTTATAAAACAGGATCCAAAGCACACCAGTAAGTCCACCTCTGAATGACTAAAAGGAAATCACAATGAAAAATGTTCAATGGCCTGTTAAAAAGTGCTGAAATATAATTAAGACACATTGCCACAACCTTAAATAGACCAATCATGCTCCAACTCTTTCAGTGTGGCTGAATTAACCCATTTCTGCAAAACAGAAAGGACCAAAATTTTCCCACAATGATGTAAAAGCTGGACATCATTAAGTGTTCGTAGGCAACATAATTGGTTTATGTTCATCTATAAAGTTTTGCTGGGTAAACTCCCATAGTAATGCAGCACTATTCTGTCTATCAGCTTTTAAAAGTCTGGGTTTCAACAGACTTTGGTAAAACAGCGTTCTCCCATCATGCACTGTGGTTGCAATTATCTGCAAAGATCTTTTAAATTTAAAATATTCATATCATGCCAGATTTTAAGAATGTCCCACAAGGATGTAGTGAAAGTGAAATCTCAGTGTTTTTGTTAAGAGTTCACTTGACTAAAATTTTAAGGTTTTATTCCATTTTATTATGTGATTGTTTTGTTTATGATTATATACTAGTTTTACATTGCTTGCTATTCTTATAGCTGCTACCAGGCCTTCTTTGCCAAATGAATTTAAATCTCAGTGGGATTTCACAGTTAAATAAAGGTAAATAAGTGAATAAAAAGAATCATTGCCCATCATCACAAACATCTGATGGCAGTTGCTGCCAGCAAGGGAAACACCTTTGATTCAAGAAACAGCAGCTTTTACATATGGCCTAGTTGTTTTCGATATCTTTGGAAACTACTTTTTGTATTTACTCAGGTTATCTTTCTGTTATATTAGAATTTATGTGATGATCTGCAGCATTCAAATGTGACACAAAAGCAAAAAGGGAAGAAATCTGTGAGAATATTCCTTTCTTACAAAACTAAATATTTGGCTTTTGTTCTTCATAAATTGATAAATTTCAGATAAATAAGAAAATTGTCAGGAGTTTTATTTAGTTTTACCTAAGAAATGTCCAAATCAATGAAAACACCCTATTGTTGTGCTCTTCAGTAAACCAACATTTAATTTAAAGACAATAAAACTGTAGCTCTTTGAAGATATTTTATATAAAATTTATCTTCATAAGGATAAATGATTGCTAGAAAGGATATGGAACCCCCAATTACAGTCAGTTTTAGTAGTCAAACCACACGAGTTTTCTATTTATTTCCAAACAATAACAACAATAACAATACATGTTATTTGTACAGTGCTTTTCTAGATACTCAAATAGTTCTAGAAAATAGGGGCGGTGATGGAGAATGCTCTGTCACACCAGGTTTGGAGCTTGGTCCTGTTAGAGAGGGACAGAAGTAAGGCATCGGTGGAGCAGAGGAGGGAAATATGTTTACTTATCCTTTATAAAAAGTCCCATACAATGTACACCTATCCAAAACCAAATTACCCAAAACATAAAAACAAAGTATGACAGGTCTTTAGGTTGCAATATGACACAATCACTGAACATACACATAGAACAAAGAAGGTGAAGAGCATGCACTTAAATTGTGTTGTTTTTATGTCTGGTGTGCTAGTTTGACTTGGTGGTCAGGGTTATTACAGCACTGTTGTTCAATAATCGTGCAAATGTTTCCAGTACAAAGACTGAATAATAATATCATTGTGCACCTTTTTGAAAACATATTTGTGAAATATCTATTAAAATATTTAAATATAAAATTACAATATCATGGGACCACAAGCACCTCTGGGCCTTGGACACCTGCCCTGGTAAGGCCTAGCTAAAGTCCAACTAACGGCATTGTTCAGTGTAAATGGAATGACAAAATACTCTTTCACATTAGTCTTAAAAATTACAGAATTAAATCACCTTGCAGATTTGAAAGATTTGCTTACTGCAGAATAAAATGCCTTGCTGAATGTAAATCCCTAATCTCAACAATGTAGATTGGTCTAACTTTCCACTTACTGCTGCTAAAAGCCATGATGGTGGGATACATCCATTTTTCAAATAAAAATTAAGGTTATGCAAACAACATAGGACAATTATCAACTGTTTGCAGGGCACAGCTGAGGACTTAAGCTCTCTTTTATTTACAAACAGTATCATGAGTTTGTTAAGCATAACATACCAAATACATAATTTTGTTCAATAAAACACACATTCAAAAGTGCTGATTGTCTTCTGCAGGCAATTAAAACAACTGAAAAGTAAACCACAACCAAAGCCTTAAGGATAAAATTCCCTTAAATCACCATCTGAAACACCTGCGTACTGACAGAAACTGAGGATTGATGGAGATGGATCGGGTGTGCCTGATCAAGGTCTATTGAATTCTGAGCCTCACAGCCCATCCTCAAATGACCAGTCAGCACTAATGCACCCATATCGTGTCTATAAGTGTGAATTGATTTATATTGCTGCAAAGCATCCTCAAGACATTGAAAGACCACCATTGGAACCCAATACCAATTATATATGTTTGTTTGTGCGGAAATGGCCACTCAGTACACTGGATCAATGTGGGCCATCAAAGGTCAGTGCAACACATTTCTGCTGAAAAGTTGGTGTGCCGTGTAGGAGCCTGCCCTGACTGGGTTGGAGGTGCAGTAAAGAGGAACAGATAGATTGGAATAGGTCTCTAACATGTGAAATGCTTCACTCCTACTTTTCCAAAAAACTAGCTCAAATCTGCTGAAGTCTCCTGAAGGCAACTTGGTGACTCACTACAGTGAATTGAAGGAAAGCTTTCCATATTCAAACCTAACTCGGTTTTAAAGTGAGAAAGCTGAAACCCTCTCTGAGGAATCAGAGCTTATCGATATTCATATGCAAATCTAATTAAAGACCATATTAATTACCTAAGCCGGAATGAATGTTGAATCTAACATCTGGCTAACCTGTCGAGAGTATACTCTTGCGCAAGCATGCCTTATAGATTGTTGCCTTTTATTTTTTTTCTCCCCTTAACTGCACACGTCTCCGCGGACCTCTTGAATCCATATTAATTTCCTTTCTTGCAGTTATGCTGGACAGGGTATGAGCCATGCTATTTCACTTTTAATCTCTCAGTAATTTAGTAATGTGTAAACAAATTATGCCGCAATATTAATGTAATTGGTTCTCTGGGCTGTTCAAAAAAATCAATGAGTTTACAGAGGACGCTGTAAATCGCACTGGGTTATTATAATCATGTGTCAAGGGCTTATTATGTTATGAAACTAAGAAGTAGGTGGCAGCCACAGGTCAATACGACTCAGCTTCATAAAATCTATGCCTCTCAATTCATTAACGTGAAAGGAGTCAACGAGCTCTGTCTCAATTTCCTCCCCTTCCCCTACTTGACGGGTAGCTTCCTGTGTCTGGCTAACGCTGTCACAAGGCAAATAAAAGGGAATATAATACCTGTTTATATTGTTTGAGATATTTAAAACTAACTGTACTAACCTTTTATAGCTTATTTATTATTATTTTGCAAAGACCCAAATTTAACCTTTCACCCATAAGAACTGCTCTACTCTTCCTTAAAATGTTCTTGGTGGGCACTTGGTGAGGCAGATCTGAATGATCCCATGTTACTAATTTAGGAAGTCAGCAATTAACACCTGGGAAATAATTCATAGTTAATTTAAAAAGTGGTTGTTGTGTCAAATTAATTCTAAACTTGTCTTTTTATTCAGCAGCATTATTTCTTAGTGGAATCCTTAAATGTGAAAGCTAGTCCTGTCATGACATATTTTGTTGTTTCCATGGCAAGAAGCTGAGCAGTTGATAGCTGACTCAGAGTCAACAAAAAAAAAAAACATAACTAGCAAGGAGTTTTTCCCAGTCAAGTCAAACCAAGCCTGGTCGATTTACCAGCTGGGATTGTGCTATATATTTTGTGTGTACTGCACGCTATTTTTTTCCAGTTGTTTAGTTTGTATGTAAAGTTTCTGCAAAGTTGTTTTTTACTTCCCACCCGTGCATCACTCTTTGACTTTCAGTAGATTTCTTCATATATAATTCTGTTTCAAAGTGAAACAACACCAAACTATTAAATAAACCATCTACTGTTTTATCCTGTTGCCACGCAGGGTGACCTTCAAACCAAATCTCCCCCCCCCCCCCTTAATTTATTAGAACATATTACAGACTAGGCTTTTACACCATTTAGTCAAATTCCTTACAGTCCTGGGAAACCTGGAGAGAGTGTCATTAATATGATATTTTCATTTGATATTTAACTTTCTCCCTATTTTCCCTGTAAAATTAGCATGTAAAAAGAGTTCTAATTAAACATAAATACTACTTTGCTACTTTGATGAAATATGTCCCTCCGTGGGACAGGTAAAGGGTTCATCCTTCATTCATCTGTGTATATTATACACACACTAATGCAGCATATCAGTCTACTACATTAGGTGTAATCACATTAACCAGAAATATCTAAAAAAAAAAAGAATAATTGTGATAAAGTAGGCAATTACCTTATGTAATAATTTGATATATATACTGTAAATTCTCAACAGTATGAAAAATCAAGCTGAAAACTGACTTTGATCTGCCATGATTATCAGATGATGAAGTCTTTAATTGCATTAGAGTTACTCCAGATAGGTACAAGCCAAGAGAATAGGGAAATCAGGTTGACTAAACAGATAAAAAAAGGAAAATTACTGTTTCCATTCATGAAAAATGGGACTTTGATGAGAACATAATACTGAGACTGAGACTAAGCTATGTGTTAATACAGCTTTGAATGAACTCACTCACTCTGGTAGCAATTACAGCTGTCTGGGGGTTATGATGAATAGCCTTTGTTTACACTGTTTAAAGAGGGAGGCAGATTTCAAAATACCATTGCAAGTTATACATAAATAATCGGGTTTAACCTGAATGTTAATCCGGAGTAAAGGCTTTCACAGTCGCCCCCAAAGAAGGTTCAATAATCAAAAAGCAATAACAATTCCCATCTTCACCATGAAATTATGTCCGTTTTAAGTACCCGCTCATACATCTTCACTTGACAGGTTTCAGCCAACTGTAACGCTTACTGGAGGCGTATATAACAGCGGTTTAGACTTCTCTCTTGTGAAAATGATTAAAATAAAACATCTTGGAAACAGAGCGAGTCCGTTTTTAGCTGCACGCAATATGCAATCTTAGGAAAGCACAAACTCTGGACTCCAAACGATTACAACTATGGAAAACAACAACAGAAAAATGTAAACAATTATGTTATTGTCACAATTTTTTTTCAACTTAAGATTTAGTATAATGAGTTGAAAAAATATCTAAATACATATTTAAAAAAAAATGTTTTAAGATCTCATACTGCACTTACTAAGTCTATTGAGGTTTTTCTTACACAGTGAATTTTCCAAAGAAATTCACTATTTAAACTCACTGTGCATACAGATGAGACTCATTGTGCAAACCAGGGGCACTTCTCTTTATGACTAGTGCCGTGGAATTTTTTTGTATAGCTGGCAAACATTTATAAAAACTCCTGATTATAAGAAATACCTTTATCATCCCACATTTATTGTGCAATCCTAAAAAAAATATAGCATGTTACACTATTTATAATGTTTTTTCTTGCATATTTAATTGCTTTTTAAAAAATATTTAAGATAAGAAAATAGGATAAAAATAGCTCCTCCTCTGGAAGTCTTACACAAATTCAATACTGGTTTTCCCTGGGAAAAAGGAACACCTGTTTTTCCAAGCCAAGTATCATTAGGGACTTTTTTTTCTGATGTGATCCATGGCGCTTCTCATAGGTCCTGAGTGGCTTGGCTGTGGGGTTATCCTGGACTACTGAAACATCCTTTCATTCTCAAATCAAACTAAACCTCTCTCCTGTTTAACAAATTACTTGAACCACAGAGTTTCTTGTCTGGGGAAGGCTTCATCAAGCTTTGAAGTCTACAGGTCAGTGTGAGGCTAACATTTGAAGTCACTTCTGAGGTTGGACTCAGTTGGGTTTGTCCAGTGAATGCACAAGAATAAAATGCAGGCAAATAAGACATAATAATACACAGATTACTTTCCATTCTCAGTACTTTAACTCTAAACATTTTAAAGCAGTTCATTATTTTTGTAACATATTCTTTGCAGTCAACGCCAGAGGGACTTAAGTTTGCATATTTTATATTTTAAGTGTGTTCATTATTCCCACAACATAAACAGGTAGATTTTGTTGAAATACAAACATTCCCCTCAGATATCACAGATGCTCTTTGAAATATGACTGTCTGCAACCACATAGGTCAAGCAAAGAGACAAAGGAAGTAAATAAAAAGCAATTTAAAATGCCCATATATGGTGTCAACATAACAGCTTTTAGCTAACACTGGAAATTCAAGCTCTTACCACTGAGCTATGAGACACCTAAATAGTGGCTGGTCAGACCACTTAAGACAAAAAAGGGAAAAAAGACTAAATTAGACACCAACAATATCCTTCATGACAAGTAAACAATGACCAGAATAATTTGACACTGTAATCCATGAAAGATAAAATAAACTGTCTCCAGTGATCACAACATAGATAAAAAATCAAGCACAGTAAACATACCAAATCCCCCTTAGCTGTCAGACAGTATAGTGCATCAAAATCTTTTTAATTTAACTCAATTAACTAAAAAGAGAGCATTTTCAGTTGACTGGCAAGGCAACCTAAGAGCATCTCAAAGAAAAATAAACTCCAAAAACATG
Organism: Fundulus heteroclitus; assembly: GCF_011125445.2. Lineage (NCBI taxonomy): Eukaryota > Metazoa > Chordata > Actinopteri > Cyprinodontiformes > Fundulidae > Fundulus > Fundulus heteroclitus. Next base: position 11,183,521 of record NC_046364.1, on the reverse strand, counting down.
ATACATATTACCAAATGCTTAAGTTACAGAAATAAATCTTAATATAAATACATATTTATTTGAGTGCAAACCGAACACTCTACCACAATTGCAATAGGTGTAAATGAAATGGATGTTTTTATTAGAGCTTTAAGTTGAAAAAAGTGCCAGTACTCCCTTTAATTTCATAAAGATATGGGAGAGTAACATGGGTATAATTTTTTATATAGATCTATATATCATCATTTTTAATGTACAGAAATTACAAAGAACAAAAGAACAACACATGCCACTAAAAACATTAAAACTAACGCGCATCACACGCTGCAAGTAGGACTCCGGGTGCCAGGGCACCAAAAAAATAAATAAATAAATAGGTTTGTAAAAAATCATACATTGTCATCATAATAATGACATATTTAAAAAAAAAAAAAATTGTAAAGAATGTTATTAGATATGACCCATAAAAAATAAAAAAATTGACTCTGATCAACAATGTGTGTTAAGGTTGGGTCGTTTATTTCCATCTGCTGTTACCTCAGCACCACAAAGCATTTTCTGTCTTTACCTTGGTATTGAGACTTCAAAGTAAAAACATACATGAAACGTTATAAATAGTACGGTGGTATAGTCACTTTTTGCTTGTTTGTTTTTACAAGCCCAGCTGCTCCAATGCGTTGAAGTGCAAAGGAGAAGGAGAGCTTGAAAGTCAGCTGTTTTACACCAACTCTCCCTAAGAATTCACAATGCTGTTTTGTTTTGAAGGATTCTGGCTGGCTAACATAGGTTTTAGCTTAGCACTACACTTCCCTCTATGCATCTGGCAGGTTTAAAACAACGCTCAGTGGTGAATTTGTATGGGTTTAAAACTTTTTCTAAAAAAAAAAAAAGAACCTGTGTGTATATTATTCTTAAAAACAAAGTGGGGGAGATATTTGTTTTTATAAAGACCCGGCTGCATGTGTACAAGGCCTAAAATAATACGGAGAATTTCTGCTGACTGAGCAGAACTTTGGTTTTGATGGGCTACTCCTAAGGAATCTTCTTCAGGAAAACAAGACATGACATGATCATAGGTCAGTTTTCTTTCGTAAAGTCAGACCTTTTAAATGTTTTTAGGTGTTGGCTTCTAATAAATACAATATGTGGAAAAAGCACAAAAGATAAGTCTCATTCTTACAGCACTTTATAGGACGAGTCCTACTCCTGGATTACACTCTCTATTGTTGCATTTCATTCATAGTATTTTATTTGTTTGGTTGTTTTAATACCACTCACAGTCTGTTGTCTTTGTCAATTTTCCTCCATGATAGGTACAACATAGTTATCTTGTGTTGAAGTATATGCACCATTTTTGATGCAAAATGAGTTTAATATATTTAAAAATGTTACTTATCCTTTTACTTATTGCAACTATTTTCAAAACATTAATACTGATATGTTATTTTGGAAATAACTAATACATACTTTATTATTGTTAATTTCTGGGTGTGGGCACACTATTTTGCTTAGGCCAGCCTGGGCACCAGTTCCCCTTATCTTACCTTTTATGTGAAAGTATGTCACAGGCATTTGTGCATTTCCATGTTCCCTATTGGATGCGCTAATGCTAGCTTTCAAAGCCTGACCTCTATTTTCTTGTGTAGTGAAGGACTGTTCACAGTTCTGTTGCTATCATAGCAGCAGAACTGCTATGGGGAGGTTTTGTCCTACTGGGTAGAGCAGTGCACTTATGCTCTGAAAAGGTTGCAAGTACCCGGTTCGATCCCCTCTGCCTGCACTTTGGGTCCCTGAGCAAGACCCTTAACCCCTGATTGCTCCCAAGGCGCCCCACAGTGGCAGCCCACTGCTCCCATGGGGATGGATTAAGATGCAGAAGTGAATTTCTCCATTGTGAGATCAATAAAGTTAAATTATTATTATTATTATACATCTCTCCTTTTGGGACAAAAGTTCAAAGACCAGAGTTGAGTAATCTATGACTACCTTACATTGCTGAAACTGTTAACTGTTATAAGAACAGGAACTACCTACTGAAGATGAGCCACAACAGACAGAGGAAAATGAGTTATCATATGATTTTGCTTTTCTAGACAATAAATGATGCAAGTACGATAACACTTGTTGTGTTCCTTTTGTTAATTTATCGGACTCAATGATTAAAAAAAATGCAATGCCTTGTATTATTCAGAATCAGAAATACCTTCACACTTATTAAGTGGTCTCAGACTTCAGGCCTCAAGGTTGAGTGTCCTGCAACTTTTACCCCTCATTCACACAGACTCCATCATTCATTTGTACTGTGTTCCATTGCAAATAAAAGCCATTATAGTCAATGAGGAATTTCCCACAGGCTCCGTGGAGCTGTGTCATGATGGAGAACCTGCCCAAGTCGTCTGTCAGAAACATGGATCAAGTCTTTTTTTGACAGATGACGAAGCAAAATGTGTCGATTTCACAAAACCAGGTGAGCCAGACAGGAAGTCAGGCACAGGAAGTGTTAAGCGGATCTGGTATATTTCAAAATAAAGGGGGAGGTGAGTAGGTCTGTCTGGATCATTGAACGGATCCTGCACATATCCAGTTTGGATTACTGCCCGGCACATTTAGCAATAGATGGCAAAGTATACAAGGCATGTAGTCAGTGTGAAAACAGCTTTAGATACCTCTGTGCTTCAAAACGCTAGACTTTGACGATAGCCAATTATCAGAGCTCGGTAGAGTATCTTTTCTGTTTCAGTTTCTGATTTTTTTTTTTTTTTTTTTACATCAAGCGAGAATGACAGAAGAGAGTATAGAGTTTTAGCCTGTCCTAGAAACAGGCTGATCAGGATTCTATAAAATCGGGGTAAAATAAGCAGTATGTATGTGTGTGTGTATGTATAGATTTTTTTAACAGGTAAAAAAGGAAAAATGGAAGGTTGTGATTGTGCAAATATGCTTATTTTGTTTCAGAGCAGTGTAGCTGACTACTTAGGCTGTATGTAAGTTAAGGATTGTGTTCATCAGGCACTTTTTTTACTGGATATTGGACCATTCTGCATTGTTTTGCTCTGAGATGCTAATAGCCATTAGCCGCATTCCTTGTATTTATATATATATATATATATATATATATATATATATATGTATGTATATGTATATGTACTTGCTGGCGGGATGGAAGCTAGCTTAAATTAGAGCTGTGCTCAAAACTTTTTGGCAATGAGGGATGAACATGATTCAAATAATTTTAACCTGGCTAAACTGAGTCAACAACTTGTTCTTGGCACAAAATTGGCACAACGCTGATAACCAACACCATTTTGTATCACCGAACGCAAGCTAAATCGTAATTGACCTCAGCGTTTTTGAATATGTTCCATCATACCTACTTTTGGGCAGCCACTTCGAAAGTTATCTGCTCATAGCAGAAATAGTTTTAATAGGTAAAGTCAAGGGCAGATGATGAGGCAAATTAGTCCAGCTTTGAACTGTACTTATTTATTATTTTTGGCTTTCAAAAGTAGGTCTGTAATAAAACGTTTGAGCTCCTGATCTGTTGTGGTCTGTCATAACCTGTTGGTAGCTTGTGAAATGGCCTGTTCATTTTTAGGTAATTTTTAGGGTAGACAGATATCAGATTACGCTGTTATAACTTCCTCAAGCAACAGTAATATTTCTAAGCCATCACCCCCAGCCCAATATAGGCTTAAACTGCCTGTACTCCCTAGCACATCCCTTACAACAGGAAATTTCACTTGGAAGTGGAATAGAGGATGGAAGAGAATCATTAACTGACTCATTTATTCTGCATAATCACTCTTTTGGACACTTTTCTGACACTTCCGCTATGTGTGCTTCATGCTGTTAACAAGCCAGCGTGAGCTTGGCAAAGACTGCCGCTGCAGCACCTTCAGACAGCAGTATTAGTTGAGTGCTCAACATATAACAGGAAAAGATAAACTGATTTATAAACTACCTTCAAAGACTCTTGATTATAGGTTACATAAGGGTCTGTGGAAGTTGCGGCATCCAAATCATTCTCCTTTAAGTGAAGTTTGATGACTTTTGTTATCAGGGCAAGAGGAAAATGACCTGTTTGAGAAGAATACCTGTGTATATGCCATATTTAAGGTGCAACATATCAGGTGCAACCAACAGAGACATTGAAAGGGCTAGACAGCCAAAGAGCTAGAAGACAACAGATATTGCAGAAGCAGGGTAAGCCAGGTTGAAGACCCCTGGGCTGAAGCAGAGCTAGATTTACCATTTTGTGCTAGCGGTAGGAGCCATGGTCATTGATTGAGGCTGGGGAGCCATGGAAGCTGCCATTTAGGCTGGAACAATACAGCTGTGATAGTATTGATTGATGGGGTTGGTCCTGTTAATATTATTTATAGGAGGAGGGGAGCTCTGCACGAGTAAGCAGCTCCTCATAATAAGTGGTAATTGATGGCATGGTAGGCCAAGGCTTTTTCATCCTTCTTTCCCCCTATTCACTGACCCCAGTCCTGTGAAAGTCAGACAGATTGCCTCTAACACAGTTATGATTGATATTATCAGATTACATAACCCACTACAGAAGCCTTGTGGGCCTTGTCAAGTGGGTACATTGATTTTTGATTAGGACGCCAGTCAACACATCTTTGAGGGAGCAGGGAAAATATATCCTATAAGTGAGACTGCATTTCCAGATTCTTAAAGGGATCCTTGCTGTTTTATGAGCATATCCCACCACTTTGCTCAAATTGAATCATTCACCATTGTATTTTTTCCGAGTTGAAGATTACATTAAGGAATATATTTATTGCAAAAATAATTACTTTAAATGTTATTGTAGAGTTAAGTAAATATCCATTCGCATTTATTCTTTTGAATCACAATATTAGTAAATCTAAAGCTGCAACTTTTGAACAGCAAAAAGGACTTTCTTGTCACTGAACAAAAGGTGCGACAAAAAGAAGCATAACTCCTCATTTAACATTAGATTTCATTACAGGAAAACAAAGGTGTCTTTCTAACCATATCTGTGCAGTAAAAGACCCAACTGTTCCGTACTATGTTTGGAGTTCTCTCCCCCTAAAAACCCTTGCTCAATTATAGCAGTCAGATGGCTGACATCCAGGAGGATCTCAATAGCTTTCTGTGAGTGAGTCGCAATTTTCATTTGCAGCTCACAGTTAAATGAAATCAAAATTTGGATGAAAAACATATTAACCTTTCCCTCGGGGTTTCTCACAGTTTGTAGTTCCATGTGGTGAAAAGGTGATGATCAAAAGTGGGGTGAATGTGGAACTGAAAACGTGCGTTGATGAATGTGATTAATGTTTCCTCATGACTTTTTTGACACCTCTGGTGTAATGGCTTCTTGTTTTTAGAAATCGTTAATTATCATTTTGGTCGCTCGCAAATTTTGTCATTGCTGTTTTTTCCTCTATGACTTAGCCACAGCATAATATTGAGTTTGCATGTGAGCTGCCAGGCGTATGGAATCTTTAATTTCTAGTTGGATCGCAATTATGTAGTGACAGCATAGAAATATTATAGAGGTAATGGTGTGACATGACCTCGGGCTGACCAGAAGGAGAAGAAGGAACAGTGTTGTCATAGAGCTAGGAATTACAGCATAAAAGATGAAGTGTACCTCTGGAAAGTTCTGCTTATTCAGTGTCGTATCTGAATTCGGAGCTGGTAGTTGTGCCTTTTCATCTCTGATTTGGCTTCAGGCTATAAATTTATTGCTGAATTTGAACAAACTTGTAAATAGCATAGTAACAAATTATTCCCCTTATGCTCTTTCTCATTGTTTTGTGGTATCTATGGGCAATCTTCCAGTTAGAGCGGAATCAAATCGTTTAATGATCTCCAATCCCTCTATTTCTTCTCATTCATTCCCTAACAGGCACCCCCAACATCTAATGCTTTAACCTCCTGCCTCTTTATCCCACCCTCACCCTCATCAGGACAGCGGAAAGCTGTGAATATGAACATTATAAGCTTTGGGCTCAAAACTTAATGGTTCACAAATCAGCCACTATGGATTTTCCGCTGCTGAGATCAATAGCAGCTGTAGGGGGTGGGGGGTGATTTCAAGCTATGTACTCCCACATATAATTTATATCTATAAACTATAAGTGGCACTGTTGAGTTGAAATAATAGGATATCATTAAAATACTTTAAAGGAGGTCAGTGTGGGTATTTCTGTTATATAAATTGCTTTTGAGATGTAAAATCCAAAGCATGTGCATATTTTAATTTACTACATTTTATGTTGGGGAATCATGTGTCATTACATAAATAGCAATAGTTTCTTGGGCAGCAAGCCAATATTACAACAATCAAATTTATGAGTCAGTTTCTGACATTTGGTAAGCTAAAAAGAAAGTTTTAGACAAAATACTTTTTATACAAATGATCTATGCAAAGCCATGGACATGTGAAGCACTTTATAGCTTCAATGTCCTTGACATTAAAATATATATATATTTGACTGTTAAAAAGATTTTTCTTTTTTGGAGTGGGGGCCTAATTACTGAGATAAACTGTATAGAAAAAAGTTGCTTTAAAACAAAAAACTAGCTTGACCAAAGTGTTCCCAGCATGACTCAAGGTCCTGGTCTAGGCAGGATACATCTCTACGCTGGCCAAACAGCAAAGAGAAACACAGAACTATTCACTGCAGGATGGCTTCACATGATTAATGACCTCCAATTATGGCCTGGATGGCAGGTTTCATGGGTTTCTACTGCCCAAGCCTCCCCCAACCAATGATAAACTTTCTCAGACATGCCTCAGGAGCTCAACTCCCTTAGATCAACATCATCCTTGGGACAAGACGCTCATGTTCACGGAAGCCAAGACCCAGGGTGCCTCTTCACTCTGAAATACTGAATATTATTTTGTTTGACTTGGTTACAGAGTAAGGCAATGCCATGTTAATGGAATTATTGATAGGATTACTATTTTTGTACTATGTTTAATTATTTTAGTGGAAACAATTCCAGTGTGTTTTTTTAATTACCTGTGCCTTGAAAACTGCATTTGTGCTATTCCAGATGGTGAGATCCAATCTTGTTTCCTGAAAGTCATTTAAAAATATAAGTAGTAGTTTATCAAAAATGCAGCATCGATGCTTTTGACTGGTTTGCTATTGGCTACTCTTGTTTGTTTGTTTTCCTGTACACTTCTCATGTATCACTGTAAGTGGATATCTCTCAGAGAAAACGACTACTTAAATTTAATTCAGGTCACATACTGGAATGCAGGTACTTGAAGAAAACTGGGTTACGTTTATAGAATGGCTCATAATCATCTTGTCACAAAACATTGAGCTCCTCATTTACAATTACAATACATATAAATATAAAAAAAATAGATATATACATGCTATAATTGTGAGCACCATTTTGATTTACTGATTATCTCAATAGTTTTTTTTCTCTTAGTTACATATGAAAATCTTTGAAGAAAGGTTTTATTGTAAATTAAAGAATGATTGGCATTTTACCAGCAAGTCAAGGAGGTTTGATTTGGAAAAAAAAGACAATTTTCAACAAGTGAAGCAAGCTAACAAAGCCTTAACTAGTGCATATTTGTGCAAAAGCAATACTTTTTTGTCTAAAATAACTCAAACGAAAAATACTAAAACGTTTAAAATTAAAATTTTAACAATTTATGCTACATTAAGTTGTAATGCATTGTCTGTGCTCTCTCATCATTCTAAAAAAAGGAATTAGATTTTTTGGCATTTAGAAACTTGTTTACACAACAAAACAGAAGAAGTACATATGAACAGCCTATTCAAATAGAGCTGTACTGACAGTTGTGTTCTTCACTACAAGCTGTTACTGGCACCCTGTGCAGTTGTATTGGGAACCATAGTAACGCCACCACATCCATGGGTCTACTGAAGAGCCAATAGTGAAGGCAAAGCCAGACAGTTTTTATTTTAACTGCTAAATGGATATGTCTTTCTGCTACATTTTCCTTTGAATAAATATTTTTGCAAACAATTGGACCCACTCTTGATTCCTTGGTAATGGCTCTGTTTGTGTTAATTGTGTGGGATTTGTGCAATCGACAAAATGAATGTCTTTACTTCCCATTTTAATTACATTTAATTATGTATATGACGTTAATATATAAATCAATTTAATTTAAGCAAGACACACTGATGAATGAAACATATGCTCCAGTATCTAACATTACAGATGAAAAATAATGAAGAAGTAAAATAAGGATTTATAAGGGGCTTAATTTAATTTATTTCTGTTATCCTGGAGGGGGATCTTTTTTTTTTTTTACATTGTACTTTAAGGTATGCAATAAATGGTAAATGGCTTGTACTCCTACAGTGCTTTATCAAGTCCGACAACCCTACACTACAGTTAGTCATTCACCCATCCACACACACATTCCCATGGTGGTGAGATATGTTAGTAGCCTCAGCTGCCCTGGGGAAGACAGACAGAAGCAAGGCTGCCATACACGGCGCCATTGGGCCTTCTGACCATGACCAATAATGGGAGAAATGTATTGTGAAAATGAAACAAAATTTAAAAAATGCTTTTTAGATTAACTGACCTAAAAAAATGTGATTAAATAAAAAAAAAAACCTAGTTTGTGCTTTGAAACATGGTCTTATATTATCTATCCATCCATCCATCTTCTAACACGTATATCCCTAGTGGGGTCATGAGGGGTGCTGGTGTCTATCTCCAGCTGTAGACACCAGCTGAAGATAGACACCTGTAGAGACAAACAGGACAAACAACCATTCTCGCACACACTCACACCTGAGGATTATTTAGAGAGGCCAATTAACCTAACAGTCATGTTTTATGGCCTGCAAAAACGTTCCTCACACAATGTATGTATATGACTAGGAAGAAACATTTATTTAATATACAGTAAAATGCAAAAATGCAAAGGATTTGGCCTTTCTTTTGAGCCTGGTTTAAATTAAGCAGAAGAAAATTTATCTTTTGGGGCTTTAGAATAGTGTGGTCATCAATATGCTTTAGATATTATAAGGCAAGAGTCACAGAACTCAACATGATCAGTTTGCTGCTGACAAAAAATAGAGGTAACAAAAAGAAAAACAGGAAATGTAAGTATTGTTTGTTCTTACTTTTTAGAATATGACACATTGAGACTTTGATGAGTAGGCAGTCACATATAACTGTTCATATGTAAACATATTAAGAAAATAAATGCAATGAAATATTACAAAACGAGCATCCACATATAGATAGACAAGGCTGGCAGAAAATGTGATTAAGTCTGTTTATGGAGTCCTATCACTGCCACACAAGAACAGGACCACCTGCAGTCTGGAAGTCATTACGCCGGGGTCACGGGATATCCTACATGTAAACTCTGAGTCACTTCACCTCAAATTGGGTGTAAAGATCCCATTTCCTCCCATTGACAAACTGAACCACCTGCAGGGCTGTAGGACATGACATTGTTGGGGTCTATGGCCTGCACTGCTACACTGTTGTTCAGCTGCAACATAAGGAGGAATTGGGTGTTTATTATCAGAATCAAAATATAATATAATATAATACAATTTTATTCATATTGCGCCAATTCACAACACGTCTTCTGAAGGCACTTTACAAAGTCAAATTCAATCATACAGACTGATTGGTCAAAATGTTTCCTATCTAAAGTAACCAAGCAGATTGTCTTGACAAGCAGCATTTGCACCTCATGAAAGAGCGTAGATCCACAGTGGACAGTTGTCTGCATTGCCGACGGCTTTGCAGCAATCCCTCATACTGAGCATGCATGAAGCAACAGTGGAGAGGAAAACTCCCCTTTAACAGGAAGGAAAACCTCCAGCATGTATGTGAACATTTACTTTGTAAATGTTCACATACATGATTAGCAACTACTTTCTCAAGAATTGTGGATAACAAAGGAATATTAGATATAGGTCTGTAATTTATTAAATCATCTTGATCAAGAAAGGCTTTCTTAAGTAAAGGTTTAATAATGACTACTTTAAAAGCCTGTGGTGCATTTCCATTTACTAAGGACAGATTAACCAATCAAGGCATCGTGTTTGGGAGGATGGCAATGATTTTATTTTTAATAGAATCAATTTTATTTATGAAGAATCCCATAAAGTCATTAATTCTGAGAGCTACGGGGATATATGGACTCTGACTTTGTGTAAGTTTGGAAACTGTACTAAAGAGAAACCTAGGATTATTTTTATTCTCCTCTATTAACACAAGCAATTGCTTGGTCAGGAAAATGTATGTACAGTAATAATTAATAAACTAGAACAGATATTTTGATGAAGCCTATTTGTCAGATTAAAAGCTCCTTTTGAAAATAACATTAAACAGTTTTCATTAAGACCACATATATGCATTGAAAATGTTTTTATTAGACTGATATGATATCCTAAGCTTCCAAAATATAATTTATTTGTTTTAGCTATAAGTGGAAATAAAGGCATGAAAACATCAGTCTAATAAATCTATGTGTTTCACTGTGGGTTAATTATAAACTATAAATTATAAACAGGTATCTTTGGTCCAACATTATTCTGTTATTCTGTTCACCATTAGAAGCCATTTTGGGTCATATCTAATGCATAAAGACATTTTTTTTTTTTTCGGAAAGCCAAGATCTATTAGGGCATTTTCTTGTTACGGTCTTAAGGCCAAATATAATTTCTGTAGATTTGGCATCACCTAGCACTAAGCATAATGAAGTGCACAAATTTACAGAAAAACACAATTATGCATGGATATTATTATTAAACCTACTAAGAAAATATATTTTAATAATGAAATTATCAAAACATACAACCTATTTTTACCTTGGACCTTATGCTACAGCTCTTTCTAAAGAGATCAGATATCAGATTTTGTGTGTATCTATCCTGTGATTTGAAAGTATATGAACTAACAGCGTGTTATGTTCTTGCTGACAGTTCTGAATCATGGCTCCAACTGTGCACACCAGCAGCACCTCTGGAATGTCTGATAAAATGATATTTATTCCACACATTAATGAGATTAATGAATCAATGCAACTCAAAGCAGCTTTTTCTTTTTGTCTGGCCCTGAAATAATAACACAAAGGTAATTATAGTGCATCCATCAATCTGCTGCTGGACAGTCTAATTATCTGAGCATTTCTGAAGTGCTCTCACTTCTTTGCACCCATTTGTATTGTGTGATGTGTTATTTTTTCATTAATGGAAAGCTCATCTGCTGCTCCTCTTGCATGTTACAGTGGCCGCCTGTCAGCAGCTCTGGGAGCTGTGATTGAGAGCTAAAGGAATGGAGATTGAGAGATCCAAAATTTCCATGATGGATTAACATGTCATACTGCTAAGAGGTACACATCATCGACTCATCATGCATCTTGACAAAGAACTCTTATCCTCCAAAGAGAATAATGAGGATACTGACAGCACATCGCCCATAATCAATGGCTCTCAAATGAATAATCAAGTCCACTAATTGAACAGAGAATTTCTCCCTGAAATAAGTCTCTTTGTAAAAACAACTATAGGCAAAACCTGTTCATTTTGGGGCTGTAGTCTGCCATACATTTCATGCTTACATAAAGCAAAGAAGGCTAAGCCAGGATAAATCTCTGAGATAAAGCTAAGAAATGTAAACATGGGAAGTGTTTTAATATGCCAAATTATAAGAGCAGTTGATCAAATTTAAAGGAAGCATGGTATAAGGAATGATAGCAATCAGGAAACAGCAATCAACAGTAGTTTTGGACAAAAAAATAAAATAAAAAATAACGAAAATAAATAGTTAACAGTAATCTCTCAAATCGATGTAACACTTAGAAAAAAATCAAAAATAAAACACAGGTATGATAGTTTCATTTCTCATTTCATGCTTGATCTTGAAAAAGCATGATTGTTTTTTTCAAAATAGATATTTCTTACAAATGCAGTTCAAGGCAGTAATTAATGAGGTTGTTTTAATGCGTGTATAATACATCACATCTCAGTCAAATTGAATATCATTAAACACAAAATCTGTAACTTCCTTCAATAAGTGAAACTCATGGCATATACATTTTTAACACACAAGTGATATAGTTTAATTACATAACCAAAATGTTATTTCTAAGAAAAAAAAAAAAAAAAAAAAAAAAAAAAAAAATATATATATATATATATATATATATATTACATAGAACTAATATAACAAATATTTTTAAAACAGAAATAATGTTATTGGTCTACAAAATTTGCATATCTGACATTTGTCCAGCTGACAGCTATTGACACTCTCCACAAGGGGATTAAGCCTCAAAAAGCCATCACATAAAGAAAGCTCTGCACAGACTGTGCAATCCAATCATAGTAATGGAAAGTTTAGTGGAAGAAAAAAGTGTATTTGAAACAGTAACGGTTTCTGGCACGGGAAAAACGGGCAGCCGACTGGGGCCGTATTTTTTTCCATGACACATAGAGAGCGACACGTGCAGTCAAAAAAACAAACAAAAACAAATTAAATGCCATCCATACTGCAAAGGTGGGTTTGCAGGTGCTGACAGGCTGTGGGCTTATGAGATGTGGAAAGGCCGTTGGGAGGGGCAGGTTACCTCTGGGTCTCGAGGGGAAGGGACAAGGGGGCTGTGGGGGATCCACTTTACAGTGCAATGGTCTAACGGCTAAAGTCAATGGGCTAAAGTCAGTCAGACCAAGGGGTGAGGTGGCCATAGGGAGGTTCGGGAGTATTCCCGACTGGTCAATCTCTTTCAGGCCGGACCGGCAGGTGGTCAAACAGTTTTTTTTTTTCCTCTACTCAGTGTTAAAAAGCAGTCACGGTGATGTGCGGGCACAAAGCTGACCTCACGGCCGCAGGTGGTGGAGTACTAACTACGTAGTAGTTAACTACTTAATTACGTAGTTAAGTATCCCACTGTTTGTTAACTGCGGGACTGCAGTTCTTTACTGGACGAGTCAAGATCAGCGTTATTAGAGTCTGCCAGGATAGAAATGACACTGGACCGAGAAGCATGGCTGCAGTGGGTTACCAATGAATTCCAACATGGTCTTGTCATCCTATCCCACACTTGGCAGATATATTTGTGTCTTGGAATTGATGCAGAGGGACATATAAATGCCAGTCATAGGAAAATGAGGAGGAGGAGGAGACAGATGTGGAGGGACAGGAGAAAGAGGAGGAGAAGGAAATGAAGGAGGAGAAGGAACAATAACCACCTAAAAAAAAGAAACAGAGCCAGGTACAGGTGCAGGGCTGGGTGGCTAAAAGGTGTTTGCAATTAATTATATTAAATCTATTAATTATATTAAACCTCTTGAGATCTGAGGATTGCAGTCCAAACCAAGGCTTTTTGACATCTTATAGCTAATAAGCTGAAAAAGCTGATTAATTTCAGATCTAGCTTGTGTTTCACGCTATAGGCCTAGCTGTAGTTATTGTTCCTTATTATTTGCTTTATATGATACGCTGTTTGTTTAATAAACGTTTATGAACTGAAAAAAGTTTTTAATTCTATCATTTAATGCATACAGTTTTAATTGTGTGTGGATCTGTGTGTGGTGGTGGTGGTGGGGTGGATGGAGTGTTGCTTGGAGGGGGTCTCGCCTAGCCTCGTGAGACCATCCTGATCTCGCGAGCTTTCAAGGTTTCACTCGCAGATCAGTCTGGCTACCCTCCGTTAAAGAAAATTTGGAGCCGTTCAACAAACGAACGTCCAATCAGCGTTGGCTTTGAGGCGGGTTAAGGTGTGACGCAACGAGAAGTGCGACAGTTCAGTCTAAAGAACATGGCGGCTTCAGCCGATGAGACTAGCGTTAGCTCGGCTATCGAGCAAGTTTTATCGGAATTACAGAGTATTTCTTTGCTGAGCTAACGAGCCTTTACCTGCAGCAGCAAGAGTAGCTTGGCTTGTGGTTGTGTTTTCGTCGTCGCTCTGTTACGAGTAACGACAAATCTGATTGGTTTATTTAGCCCGTCTATCACCAACATAGGCCAATCAGCTAACCAGTATTTTCGCCCCTTCCCAAAATTACTTCAACGGAAGGTTTCCAGATGGATATGCGGAGCAAATCCATCTGGCGGAGTCAGGTAAGGTCTCGCCTGGGGAATAATTCAATGTAGAACTGCCACTGATTGAAAAAAAAGTGCAAAAGTAAAAGTCAACATTGTAACTGTGAAGTTTTGCCAGTCCAATAATTATGAGAAAATCCACAAGGTGTTGACTGAAGGAGGAGTTAGTGCTTCAACACACACTGGGCTATAATTGTCATGTTATTTGTGTTAAGTCACAACTTAAATGCTTAGTTCTGTGTTTTTAAGCAAGGTTTTACAAAGGTATTGTTGGTAATAGATCCCTTAACTGTAGTAGAAAAGGCTGTACATCATGTAATGTCAGAGATTCCATTTTAACAGGTCACCCAGTTGTGACCAATAATAAAATACTCAAAGAGATATTTATTAACTAGAAAGCTAATTTGAACAATTTGGTTTTGGTTACAGTAACAGCCATTTGCTAGAAGATGCATATTTTGATGTCAGAGCAAGTGCATAAACTACTGAAACTAAAACTTACACAAACTGCCCACTTCCATTAACTGCACTGTAATTGATATCCAAAGCAATGATAATTACGTGTGCTGACCAGGCCATAACAAGGTTTGGCTCGGCCTGCCTTCTATCCTGACTAATTGTGCGGCATATGGAGAGCCACTTCCTGGAGCTTCCTCCCTAATGGTTCCATACAACTGACATTTTAGAGAGAGAAAATAAAATGTCTCCAGCTGTCTAAATAACTGGGTTTAATTCCCTTCCTCCTCTATTATAAATATCAGACACAGTAAACCCAGAACTCATCCTACTTTCAGTGGCACGGTAAGACGCCAACAGATATCCCATGCTTTACATCGGTCTCGCTATGTTCCATTACAACTATTTTGTTTTTTTTTACTAAGTACAGCTGCTAGAGTTCTTTAAAACATTGTTTAGGGAGGATCAGACAGTCTTAGTTTCCACTGGCTCAAAAATGAAATAAGAAATGCATTTAAAAGCCTGTATATGCCCATCATACCACAAATCATTTCACTGTCCTTTCTGTGTACTGAGTCTGGCTCGTGAATAGAGTCACCCCTATCTGATAAACATTCCTGTCCTTCCCTGTAGCTATGGCGTATGAGGAGTGAATGGAAAAATTTAGAATGTGTGCTTGGGTTACAGCTGCAGAGACAGTCATGGACAGGTTAATGGTTAAATTGTGGCATGGTCTCAAATTTAATTTCAATAAGATCATAAAAAATTTGAGACAAGTCATTCCACTTGATCCAAGTGTCTTGTAAACGGCTCATAAATGTCCAGCTCTCTTTGTAAACACTTGGGTTGGTTACTCACCAGCCCTGGAGGAAGAACACTTACTCATAAGTGCTTCTCTTCTTTGTTTTTATACGGATGCAGAAAAGACGACCGTTACCTAAACAAATGAGGAGAGCCATGAATGACTCAGACGCCATCTTAACCATGTCACACAGTCTTGCTTATTTACAGTGAGACTTGATCGTGTCAACCAGGTACGTAAATTTTCCCCCTTTTTTCTACTATACTGCCTTTTTATTGAAAAAGCAAATCCAACAATACAATCAAATTTAAATTAGAACCTTTGGTTTAAATGCACATCCATTTTTAGCACAACTGTATTTTAGCCAGAAAAAGGAGCCCACATATTGTCCATTAGGTATTTTTTTATATAACTGATGTTACAGACATATACTAAAGTCCAAATTCAAGCCACAACCCTGCGTTTGTGAAAGGCTTGAGAAAGGCTTGAGAAAGGCTTGTGCCTATCTCCAGCAGTCATTGGATGAGAGATGGGCAGGACAAGCTGAACAGGTCACCAGTCTATCACAACCAACATAAAATAACACAAAATGTTAAAACAAAAATAGGCAAACATTCAATTTATAATAGATTATTAATATAAATCATATAAATCAGATTTGATTCAACTTTATTTTGAATGCATTTGTCACAAGTACAACACAACCGAGGTCAATGTACAGTCACTGCTGTCCTATCGCTGCACTGACTGCCACCTTCGGGATAATGCCCTTGAGGGAGGCAACACTTTCATGGGTAAGTAAGTTGTAGAGGGTGGGGCTGAGGACACACCCTTGTGGGATACCGATGTTTGTGGTAATGATGGCTGAAGTTCTTTCACCAATCCTGACAACCTGGAGCCTGTCTGTCAGAAAGCCCTGCCGCCATTCAAAGAGGGTGGGATTCAGGCTAAGTGTGGTCAATTGGTGGGTGAATTTTGAAGGCATGTTGAAGGCATCCTAATGTAGGGGTCTTCATTTTGCAGTTGAGAGAAAGAAGAATTAACGGTTGCAGCGATGGCGCCCAAGGTGTTGCATACCAGCAAAGATACCTTTTTTATAATCAACAGTTTGCTAATTAAAACAATAATGTAATAATAATTCAGAATCAGCTTTAGTTGGCCATGATTGTACGCACAATAATTTGACTGTGTCACACAGCTCACAGTATACAGACATTGGGTATAAATATAGATGGAGGAACACATGACATACTGAATAAGGACAATACTTGACATACTGAATAAGGACAATGTAGACGATGCAGCTCCTGTGGAAGGTTGTACTTCTCAAGCATCTTGAGGCCTTCCATTGAACAGTGTTTACGTGTGAGGACCCTCTCAGTTCCTGCATAAGGGTGCCTCCTAGGAACCATGGTTAGGCTGCAGGTGGTTCTGATCACATGCCTCAACAACAGTCACTCAAAGGAGTTGATGACCACACACATCGATCGAGCATTGAAACAGGTAGGAACCTCACAAAGTTCTAAGGACTTGTTGAAGATATGAGTGAAAGGTGGGGCCTGTTTGTTAGTGCAGGATTACAAGCAGAAGGGGGAAATACCATCAGTTCCTAGGGCCTCATTTATAAAGCTTGCATACAGACAAAACGGGCCCTGAAACTTGAGTATATCACTTTCCACACAAAGGTTGTGATCTACTGAGAAAAACTTGACAGGAAAATGTGCAGTTCTGAAGGCAACTCCCACCAATGTTTACGCTCATTTTAAGGACAGGGGAAATTGGCATCGCGGATGGTGAAGTGCTGAGTTGCCACCACACTGCATCACAGTTCCTTTCAGATGCAGTGTGTGTATATAGGATTTTCATCATAGCTTTTCAAAACCACAATGTTATTCATGTCCAGACTCCTTAGAGTATTGCATTCTGTGAAAACCTACAGTGGACAGTTGCTACCCCCAGGTGCTGGGTCCTAACCTCCTCTCCAAACCCCAGAGCACAGAGGAGGCACACTTTAATACCATACTCATAAGTGTGCCTTATAGTCCGAAAAACACGGTAGTTAACCCCCTTAAACTTTGATCACAATAGCTTAATGGTTAATCTTCACAACATTAAACTATTTTTGGGTAATTTCAATTCTCTCCTGTAATCTCCATTAATTATTTGAATTGGAATAAAGTGTTTCCCGATATACGTTTTTATTTTCTTTATTTTGTACAGCATTTATATATGAATAGATTTTTAAGCTACAACAGTTTTTATGCTTCAAAATAACAATACTTATGTGATATTTTTATATATGACACAATTTACAATTCTTGCTAATTTCACATAAGGACGCCGCATGCACCAAATAATTTTGACAATACAAAATGTAACTAGATCAAGTGATTTCACTGAGAAACCTCTTATCCAAATCTCAAAAACACACTTCTAAAACTTCAATATAAAATGACAAATAAATCTTTTCTGTGGTTTGAGAAGGAGCTGTGCTTCCTTTATTCTTCTATAAAAAAATCCTGCTCATCCAAGACAAGGCATCTTTAAGTTGAGTTATTCGCCTCGACGATTGATAGATCACCTTTCTCGTCTGACTTTTGTGGTTTGGGGCGATTTCATTTTCCAGCCCCACTCAGAAGTTATCTAAATGGATTGTACAATAATCTGCTGTGCCCTGAAACCACACAGAAAATAATTACTCTGTGTTCACATGTTTGACAGGAAAAATTAGTAACGATCACCGAGAGAGCAGGTGTTTTTCTTTTTCCTCCTCTTTTTTTTCACCCCTCCCAGAGTGCCCGCAGCAGAAAAGGTTGTGTACAAGGCTAGTATCGATTTTGAAACCATTTGACAAAGGATAAATAAGACAGGGGAGAAGGGAGGCCTTAGCCATGAGCTTTTTGATCAATCAACATGTCACAGCTGGAACTAAATTCAATTCTTATTTATCAAAATTGCCTGCATGTTTACTATGCTATGCAACAATGCTTCTCTGCAATGTTTCGCAGTCCTTTGAGCCATAGATTTCATGACTACATCTGTTAGCTGAAAACACTCTATTGTACGAAAGACACAAATTTGTGTAAACTGTGTAAGGTTAGGATTTTTCATTTACCCTTGTGGTGAGGCTGCATTATAATAAAGGGTATGCAAACTAGTCATAACTAAAATAATAGTCTTTATACATATGATGTTGTATAGGTTGAGTGTCCAGAGGTATTTATGTCAACTGATGAGCAGCTATTACATTTGAATTCTTATGAAAATAGCCAAAAGCCCTGTAATTTTGGACAGCCTTCATGTACATTTATGAAGCAGAGGTGAAAGATTTGTCTCCAACCAGTGATTTCAGAACAATACAGTCTGATTAGCCCTGAAAACCCAGGGCAACATCACCTGATTGGGAAATCAATTTCCTGCAATATATAAGTGAATTTTCCTGAGACCTCATTTGACTTTTGTTATAATGGAAGATAAAACAGAAACAAGGTCACAGTTTTACTGCCATTAAGCAATCTACCCCCTCATCCATGTGGGATCAGCTACTTACCCTTCATACTCTTCAGTGGAACACATGCTAATCTCCTTAACAATGTTGCCGGAATATTTTGAAAAGTTATAGGTTTAAACAAAAAGGTTAGATTGTAAAATGGTAAAACCCTGCTTTAAAGGTCAGTCATGTATCATAAGGTTATGACTGTTAGTCTCTGGCCTGTGGGTAATTTAAACTCCAAAAGAAAGTAGAGAGTATAGAGGAAATTTACTAAAAGGAGAAAAGAATAATGCACTTTCTTCTTGCTGGGAAAATATTGATTTGAGAGAGTGTGAAAATAATCCCTACAGTTTTATACATGAAACAGAGTGAGCCTTGTTTATATTTCAAACACAAAAGCTGTTTGTTAACTTTGAAAATTGAGAAACAAAATACCCTTGAGTGTAGTTACAGTTCACTTCAGGGAATTCCTGAGGAAATTACCATCTTTGATACTGCAGAATCAAAGATGGGAGAGGACACTGGCGTTCGTTGTTCGCCGCTTCTCCAACAACATTATTCTGAACGATGTTGTTTTTGAGTTTTACAGTTTTACATAGTTTAACAGTCTGAGATTTTGAGTAACGGCTTGATACAAAACCGGAGGCTTTACTCACCAACTGATATCAACCTCCAACATCAACGGATTGTTGGTCACCTCCCGCTTTCAGTGGTATACACCAACCGTGTTTGGCTAACGGTTATCTCCCGGCTAGCACTCTTGGCGACCGGCATGACGCTCACGTACTCCATCCCACAGTTGCTGGCTCTTAACAACCTCTGCATTCCTACGTGCATCACAGACATCAAAGAACTTGGACTTCAGCGCCATCCACGTTACATCCACAGAAGCTCCCGTCGAAAGTTTGTTTACCATCAGCCTAGCCAGCCCACAACTAACATTCCATCATTCTGGACGGCGGTCGCACGTCTCCCGCGTCATCAGAGTGGTGATGCTCTCGGCGCTAAGAACACGGGAAACATTGCGAGATCGCAGCATAATCAGCAAAACTTCCTTCAGCTAAACAGCTCCAAGACTGAAGCCATCTTAGTCGGTACTCCACACCAGGTTAGGTCATCTGACATCACCAGCATCACCTTCTCTGGACAAACTCTTCCCCTTTCAACATCTGCCACTAACCTGGGTGTTAAAATGGACTCGCATTTGACCTTTGAGTCCCACATCAAACATCTCTGCAAGACAGAAGCTGAAATACATACAAAACAGCGCTGCTCAGATCCTGATGAGGGTGCGCAAACATGACCATATCACCCCCATCCTCAAAACACTTCACTGGCTTCCTGTCACACTCAGAATTGAGTACAAGGTCTCCCTTCTTACCCACCAGTGCATCCATGGTGATGCCCCACCATACTTTAAGGAACTTCTCACCACACAGACCTCAACACGCAACCTCCGATCTACCAAAACATATCTGTTGAAACTACCAAGAATGAAGCTCCTTACAATGGGAGATTGGGCTGTCTATTCAGCTGCTCCCAGGCAGTGGAACGCTCTCCCTGGCCACCTGAGGACCCCACAGACTGTGGATGCTTTTAAACGTGGCCTTAAAACCCACCTTTTCAGGAGAGCTTTTAATTGAACTCTTCCCTTTTTTTTACTTATTGTCTTTGATTATTTTATCTTTACTTTATTTTTTTCATCTTTCATGCTCTCTATGTGTTTTTATTTTTTAGCACTTACCTGTTTTACTTTGTAGCACATTGGGATTTGTATAAATATAAAGTGCATTACAAGTCCAAAGTATTATTCCTGTAGATATTCCCAACCTTACAAACTGAACATGACTGACTTTTTTTTAATTGCAAGGACACACACTTTAACATACCTGTAGATATTCCCAACGTTACAAACTGAACATGACTGACTTTTTTTTAATTGCAAGGACACACACTTTAACATAGTATGTCATAAAACACCATGTCCAAAATACCATATTCATCTCCAAGGTCTTAGCTGATGTCTGTGGTTCTTGGCATTAATCCAGACCAGGAAACTGTCGAAGCACCTGTTTTTGTAGAAGTTGCCAAACTTTCTGATTAACATTTAGGGAAATGATTTTCAATAGTAGTGCTAGACTGCTATTTCCCCTCCCAAATCCTGCAGAAACAGCAAGGGTACTCTTGATCTGTCACACATCTCAAGCCCAAAAAGCATCTCCTTTTTGACTTTTGACCTTGTTTTTATATATTGAATGATGACTGTATATTTTGTACACTTGAAGTGTGATTTAACCACACTTATAAAAATGCAAAGACCAGACTGACACCTGATTAATCCCTGTGAAATGGTTAAAAATTAAATCAAGAATTCATAAAAGGTAGGTGTTTTGACAGTTTAGATTTAATTAATAAAATCGTTTTTCACACAAACTGACCCTTTCAAAATGGACAATCTATTATTATAAATTATTAAAGCATTGAATTGTATTTTCTCATGTCAATAATACATGTCAATAGTTTGCTCTGGGTGCTACAGACTTTCTTCTGTGTGACTCCTCCATCAAAGCGAAGAACAGGGAGGTTGGTTGGGAGAGAATAACAGTATTTGTATTGCGCAGAGGCGCCATTGTGTCAGTGTCAAATGGAGTGTTTGTAATGTTTCTATTTGGCTCTGTGTAACATAAGCTTTTTTCATTTCAAATATTTTCAGTGATGCATTAGTGTCAGGATGTGTCGGTTCCATTTCTCAGAGATGGGCACAGGCCTGACAGACTGGGTGGATGTGTAAATACAACAGAAAACACTTAACTATGAGATCATCTGCACTGGGTTATTAATCTTGCTTTTTAAAGGGCTGTGTGTCTTGACTCCATCAGTGATCGTCCGTGTCTGCTGTTGCAATACACGTTGTTCCGAAAAAATACCCATTAAGCAGATGGATGCATTTTAGGGATGGTTAGAAAACAAAAAGAGCACACAGCTGCTTTTTTTGGGGAAGGTTATTAGGTTAAGGGCACCTTTTCAAAGGGCCTCTTTGTGCAGAAAATGTCTCGCAGAGCTCAGTGGCTCCTCTTACTCTTGTTGATACACACAATTCCTTAGCTGATGAGTGACTGCTTACCCATCAAGAAAATCCAAACAGAAATCTGTTTAGTTTTTTTTAGCAACTCATCCAAAAGAGAAAAATTGTAGAGATGTGTCTAAGTGTCTAATTATCTTTAAAATCATCAGCAGCAGACATATTGCTATATCCATCAACACGTGAACTGTTAAGCATCTTACTGCATGATGTTGGTATTCTAGGTCATGTCCCTCATGAATGAATGGATCTCAGCCCTATTTATTGAAAGCACAAGCACATCACAAAACTCAACATGGCTACTGGGCATGTATTGCAATACATTAAATACTGATGTAAAAAAAACAAAACACTGTGAGCTTGTTGGCTGTATTTATTTTACCATCATTGTATTCATAACCAGTAGTTGCAAATGCAACTCAGGTATGATAGTCACAACCCAATAAAAACATTACTTAATCTTAAAATACATATATATTTTGTATAAAAACTGTGATCAACCCATGTGCTCAGGCAAATATGTGAAGTCTTGGTTAATTCTTAATATACCATTTTTTAATCTACCAATCTAAACGTAGAAAAGTTAAATTGCTACATTTTAGTCCCACCCTCATTCTTCTCTGAGTTGCTTCAGTCACACAACCTGTGCTCCACAGCCTAATTTCCAATCAGACAGTCATGAGGAAGAAAAATAAGTGACTGTGAATTAATTTTTAAAGTGCTACAACAGTGTTCCATCTCATCATTAATATGGTGAAATACAGCAGAGAAATCTGAATGGATTTGCACTGTTCAGTTGGGTGAATGATTAGAATTATACACACAGAGTTACTAAAACCGGTGTTTATTTCATTTTCCACTTGGTTGTTTTTTATAAGTTTTTATAATTGGGGCTTTCAGCAAATAAAAATCCCAAATCCCTGAGTTGCTTTAATCATGGCTTCTGGTTAATCAGTTATCCATGTTGCTAATGTAACTTTTTCTCTTCCATTTTGTCCTTCCAATTACCTTTCCAGCGCTATACTAGGATAAAAGACTGAACAGACAGCTTTTTTTTAGCAATAACATCATATGTTACCTTTTAAATTATACTTTAATTTCCGAGATGTATCTATATTTTTATTTAATATACAGATATCCAGGAGGTGTAATGTTTATGTTTAGTGATAAAATCCATTCTTTGTTTTAGATAAACATAAAATATGTTTTTCAAAGGTTAAAAACTCTAGCACTGTGTCAAAATATTAGATTAAATGCTATAAATGCCTTTTATAAAACAAAATAGGTTAATGCAAGTGTTTTATCCAATAAAATAAAATAAAAAAATCAACCTTGCTATCTGTAAACTTGTGAAAAAAATATCCAATATAATCAGGACACTTGGGCTAAAAGGCCTCTTCTATGCAGACATAGTAAACCCATATAAATTCAGCTAGGTATACTTCAATTAATTAGAACTAAATAAGTAATGTGCATGGAACCTATTTAGAGGTTTTATACTCGGGACATAAAAGCCATTAATTACTAGGATCTACTTTAAGAAGGGTGATATTGGAGAACAAGTGAGAATCAAAAGAAGTAGAAGAAGAAAAATGTCAGGCTAACACATGTTGTCAAGTCATAAATCAAAACCAAAGTGAAACAACACCAAAAGTATTACTTTTTTCAGCCGAAAAATACAATATGATGGTGAAAGAAAGAACATATAAAGCGGTGTCCATGGAGGCAGGTGAATCTGCCCTTATTACCAATGTCAGAGATTCGATTAAGCACCAGGAAAGCAAATGATCCCAATGAACTAATGATTAATCCGGCAAGTCTATTTACTAATGTACCAGAATGCATTAAAGGCATAAGTTAATGGGGACAGGACATCAATTCAAATACAAATGAACCACATTTGCATTGGACGCTTATTGACTGGTGTAACAAAACGGATTACAAAAGGTAATCTACTTATAAACCTTAGAGATGGATGAAACATGATTCCCAACATATCTACAATTTAACCTGAACCAATTCTTGCCTCCAGAAATGACAGCATCAATACAAACAGATTGACTCGTATGTTGTCAAACTGAAACATCAGTTCAGATTAAAAGAGACAAGAATCAAATAACCTTATTACCTAGCAGAGCAAGAAGACAGCAGTTAATTCTGACTGGACATGACAAATCCAGCTAGTTAAGATAAGATAATATTTTACATAAATATGCAACTCTTTGGATTTTTGGATGTAAAACACATTTCTGATTTCAACACAGATCTTTTTTGACCCTACTGCAGTGTAATGATGTGCTGCAATTCCTCGTATGGATAAAAAGTTTCCCACAGTCTCGTCTGCTAGGCAAAGGACAGTGTGAGGGATCCTCTGACATGCCAGAGGCGACACTTCTGTGCCACTTTACACAAAACACCAGCTGAGCACAGGTTTTTCCCAAGGGCTGAGTAAAAAATAAAGAATTAAAATGCTCCTCCGACTTTGTGGATCAAAGGCGTAGACTAAATCCTCGCTTTGTTCTTGTACATAGATGAACATGAAAGCCCACTTCTGTGGATTGCTTCCCTCTGGGCCCTTGGGTACAGCGTTGTGCCCAGAACACAGTCTTATCAATAATGCTGCACTCTTAACTATAGGCTTAAACGGTGGAGAATATTCCACGATTTGACGGAAGTCTATCCATCCCCTCTTCCCATCGGTAATAACACTTTTACCAGCTTGTCTAATAGCATCTAGTAAGTGATTTTTGTAAGGGGTGGAGAGGAGGTTTAAAAAGAGAAAAGCAGCAGTTCTATTTGATGTTTCGATCTGGGATTGATCTCAGAGGAAAGACTCACATTCTGAAAGTAGGATTATTGGACTCTCTGGCTCTCCTCAGATGTCAAAGATCTTTGAACAGTCTTGTAAAGTGCACTACTTCCAGGCTGCTGGTGAACTGCTTATGAACTCATCAAAAGAGCACCTGTCTCCATATTAATGAGGTGCCATGCACTTGACAAGGGTCCTCTTCCCACACATACCTGTCCCCCTTGAGATGCTTCCACTCTTTCCTGGAAAACCACATAACAAAGTTGCTTCTGGTTCCTAAGCTGTTTTCTCACATTCACTGAAATTAATATAAACTAAATAAATGTGTTTTTTTTAATTAGCAGCAGGTGGCATTTCCCAATAATATAAATACATTTAATCTATGTAATTCTTTTCTCAATATTTGTAGTAAACGCTAGGCAGATATTACAGAAAGACCAAAAAATTGTTGTGGAATTATGTTCATGTGTGTTTGATTTTCTTGTGGCTAAATTTCAGATTTAACTCAGATTTTATTTTAGATTATTAAGAAAGAGAAACAGAAAACGTGTTTTAGATATTGAAGATTCACACTTTTCGGCGAACATGGGACTCCAGTGTTTCCAAACGCAACCTCTGGCCCATTGCTTGTCCTTGGATCCAGTGTGGGTTTCATCCTGCCAATTGGACAGCAGACAAGATATTGACTCTTGTAGGATTGGTGAGGGGGTTGTAAGAGTATGGTTGTCCTTCAGGTGTTTTGAGGATCTGGAGTTAATTTGAGGTAATTTTGAAGAGGGGGGCTGCAGGAATATGTTGTACCTTGTTTGCATTTAGAAGTCATTATAAATTAAAAGCATGAACAGGGCTTCATTCTTGGCACAAAGTCAATGTTGTTTGTATTACATGTTGGATTTGCTCAGGTCTGACCCTTGTCTCTGACAGCATTAGTGGTGTTTATGGACAGTAGTCACAGGTGTAGTCGCTGGGTGTGGCTCAGAAACTTGTAGTTTTTACATTTTCCAGCAGACGTGGTTCTGTTGGCATCCTTAAATGTGTTCTGGGGCAAGTTTGCAACAAAGTGTGAAGCAGCTTATATGAGAGTAAGCTTCACCTCTCCACAGTGAAGAGGGTGGCCTGGTCCATCCTGCTTGAGGATGAAGCAGCAGATGGATTGATGGGTTGGCTGGACTCAACCTTTTATACATGCATACATACATACATACATACATACATATATATATATATATATATATATATATATATATATATATATATATATATATATATATATATATATATATATGTATGTATGTGTGTGGAAAAAGTGTTCATCCCCTTCCTTATTTCCTTTTTCCTAAATATTTATCACACTTAAGAGTTTCAGAAGATCACACAGATTTAAATGTTTGTCAATGACAACATAAGTAAACACAAAATGCAGTTTTTAAATGGAGGTTTTTATTATTAGGAGACAACAAAAATTAGAACCTATATGGCTCTCTCTGAAAAAAGTTATTGTCCCATAAAATTACTAAGGGTAGCCCAATTACTGATTCGGCTACCCTTAGCAGCAATAACTGCAATCAAATGTTTGCAATAGTTTGCTATGAACATTTTAAAACACTGTGGATTAATTTTGGCCCACTCATCTTTGGATAATTGTTGTAATTCAGCCCCATTGGAGGGTTTTCCAGTATGAACAACATTTTTAAGGTTGTTCCACAGCCTATCAATAGGATTCAAGTCAGGACTTTGACTAGGCCACTCCAAAATCTTCTTTTTATTTTTCTTCTGCCATTCAGAGGTGGATTTCCTGGTGTGTTTTTTATCATTGTCCTGCTGCAGAACCCAAGTTAGTTTCAGCTGGAGATCGCAAACAGATGGCCGGACCTTCTCCTTTAGGATTTTTTGGTAGCAGAATTTACAGTTCCATTTATTACAGCAAGTCATCCAGGTCTTGCAGTACCAAAACAACCCCAGTGCATCACACTACTACCACCATGTTTTACTGGTTGGTATGATGTTCTTTTTCTGAAATGTGGTGTTACCTAATTGGCAGATGTAACGGGACACACACCTTCCAAAAAGTTAAACTTTAGTCTCATCAGTCCACAGAATATTTCCTCAAAAGTCTTGGGGATCATCAAGATGTGTTCTGGAAAAATTTGGCAAGTTTTAATGTTCTTTTTTGCTCAGCAGTGATTTTTGTTTTGGAACTATACAATGCAGGCCATTCAGTCTCTTTCTTATGGTGGAGGCATAAAATCTGATTTAACTGAGCCTAGTGAGGCCTGTAGTACTTTGGCTGTTGTTCTGGGGTCCTTTGTGACCTCTTGGATGAGTCTTTGCGGTGCTCAACCAGCCACTCCTGGGAAGGTTCACCACTATCCCATCTTTTCGCCATTTGTGGATAATGGTTGTTGCTATGGTTCACTGGAGTTCCAAAGCTTAAGAAGTGACTTTCTAACCCTTTCCAGAATGATAGATCCCATTTACTTTCTTACTTGTTTGTTCCTGAACGTCTTTGGATATCAGCATGATGTCTAGCTTTTAAGGATCTTCTAGGTGTACTTCACTTTGTTAGGAAAGTCCTAGTTAATATAACAATGAACCCGTCATTTTAAAACTGCATTTTGTGCTTGTGTTGTCAATGACTATTATTTAAGTTGGTTCTGAAACACTTAAATGTGACAAACATGCAAAAACATACAATAAATTGTACACTGTTGTGTAAACAAAGTATAGATAGATAGATAGACAGAGAGAGAGAGAGAGAGAGAGAGAGAGAGAGAGAGAGAGAGAGAGAGAGAGAGAGAGAGAGAGAGAGAGAGAGAGAGAAAGAGAGAGAGTCACCAAAATGAGCAGTGGAAGGATAATGTCAATAGGGAGAGGGATGTATGGGTTTAACAACATCTTAACCTTGCGACCCAATCTCTGATGAATGGATGGACGGACAGATGGATAAAAGCTGCTAAATGTTCTTAAGACCATTATGCATGTCAAGAAAAGTGCTGTCCTTCTTTACTGGTTTTCATCTGTTTCTTCAACAGGTGCAACTGTAATGTAAATGAAATTAAATAAACTCATGTAAATTAAAAAATATATAATTTAGATGTATAGACAATTACTGGATAATGATGAGGAAAACAATCCCTTTGTTAAAACATAGGACTTGGCTATATGTATGAGCAAAAATAATATTATGGGTGCGATTTGTGAAGATACAGACTTAAAAATGCCAAATTGTTAAATTATGAATGTGGGACATACAAACAAAATATCGTAAATAGAAACTTACGTAAGACCTCCTAAAGGCCCTCTGCTGACAAGTCAACTATTATCCTTTATATCATCCTATTATCCTAATATCCTATTTTATCCTCGGGTCTGTTTACTTTGAATAAGTCCATTATTTTGGCAGCTAAGCTAAGAACATTTGTTTACAGTTTCAAAAATTTATCTACAAGCTACAGGAAATGTTGTAGCATCTGCCACAAAGCTTTCACAAGCTACATTAAGTTTAGTTTTTGCTTTGGTACCGTATCTGAAGCTCGACACTTGTAATTTTGTTCAAAAGTTTCAAATATGCTTAGTGGAAAACACATTTGTTTAATCGTAACAATGGACAGTTGATATTTTTAAAGGCCTCATAATACAAAGACAACACAATTTTTTTTCTGGAATGAATCCAATCATTATATATATGAATGTCTCGTCAGTGTTTGGATAAAAATATGCAGAGGCTAAATTGCTTCTGCAGTCAGTGCCACAAACCCATCAAAAATATTCTGAAACCTCAGTAAAACTCTAGCATTTAACCTTGCATTATGCAAACATTATGGAAATCATGCTTAATGGGTTCCCAACATTAGATTATTTCCAATATATCATAGGGACTCAACATCCAAAGTTTTATCAGAATCAATGATTCCATCTTTGAAAGAAAAACATTAAGCGCTTTTTGTGTGGTTTTACCATGCATGAAACTGTGATAGGCTATAAACAAACTTTGTTAGGTCGGCACTAGGTGTTGTTTCACCCAATCAGCTCAGAAAGTTCTGCTGAATGTCCCTCCTTTCCCCGAAAGGATTTGATGGGAGCAGGCCCAGATTGAGGATGCGTAGAACTAAACCGAAAGTACTAGACATTATCAATCTGGGTTTGCCAGTTTACAAAAGATTTCTAATATCAAATAACTTCAATTTAAGCGATGTTTAAAAGAGGGTTTGTTTTTTCTTTTCAGTGAATGCACCGTATTCAAACAACTAAAGATACAGTTTTTGGTGTGGAAGAGTTTACCGAGGAATGAGGGCTTACAGAATTGTTTGTTATTTTTGCATCAGTGATGTATTTGAAATCATAAGGAAGCAGAGGAGTTGTAAGAAGCAGTATTTTTAACAGAGCAGATTTTTCTGCTGTTCTTTTAGGCTGCTATACTTTTAAACCAGGTGTGGGACTTTGGCATACTACAAGTAGACTAAAAACAGTGCTGTGAAAATGCTTTGAAACACGCTGGATTTGGTGCAAAACATTCAGAACATATATTTCAGGAATATTTGACACCACCCTATTTAATATAACATAAAACAAAAGTATATGAAATCTAAGAGTGACATATTTCATATAAATAATTGTTTTTGATCGCTTTCATTCTGTTTTGACAGCGATAATTTGATATACTGTTTTGAATGTATTTTGGCAGGTGTAGCATTATAAATATCTTTGGCAGGGGGTAAGGGTCATGGCTGAACTGTAATTGATAATGTAAAGGCAGATGGGAATCTCAAGGGAAACAAAAATAATCCAAGCAGATGGCCGAACTGCTCCTTATTTATGTGAAGTGGAGGACTTGTCCACATGGTATGATAGATCATTAAAGCCCTCTGTGCATAAACACCAGGATGCATTTAAATATGGATGGCTTACCTGAAAAAAGCCAACAAGCAAAAGAGCCATATTTTAAAAGTGTTGTCAGCCGCATGGAGTGTGGTTAGGAGTTATTAGGCTCTATGCAACAATGAATTTAATTAAAGACCATCCGCTGAACCACACACCACACATAGAAACGGCTGACCATCTGTAATGAATGCTGGGGTGTTTAAAGATTCACCAGTTGGAAGGCTGAGATTAGCAGTTTTCATGTTTTCCAAAACGAGCCAGTATAAATGTTGTATGATTTTGCTTTAGCAGCAAATACTCTATCAGGAAGAGCTGAGAAATAAAATACACACACATCCAAACTGAAACACTCAGTTCTATTTAGTTTACTTATATAGTGCCTTTTCACAACACTGGTTGTCTCAGTTCAATCAAATCATATAGACAGATTCTAAAACTGAGATACACTAGATTCTCTTTTGTTTTTCTGAAGACATGCATTTAACACCTTTTATTGAGGCTTGTGAGAGCAGGACACAGACAGATTGGTTAATATTGCTTAGATCCTTTGATCCCACCCTGTTCCTTGGCTAACTCTATTAATGTCACCCCAGACCACCTATTTCATATTTACTAATGCTTTTATCTTGTCCTGGAGTAATTGATCTTCTAGTTTGAGAGCACTGATGAAGACCAACAACTGGACAGAAGGTGCAGAGTGTACTCTCCCTGCTTCTCATAAAGATGCTTCAATACTAACAAGTTTTTCTGTGTTGGAGATTGTGGCTTTGAGCAACTACTCAAAACCATTTGGAAAAGTCGTACATAATTGGACGAAAATACATGAAATAAACATCCTGGCGCAAGTATCAGAGCACATCAATTTTATTTAGTATGTGAGTAAAAGACAAATCTTGTAAAAACATGTCAAGATCAAACCAGAATTACAATTTAAATTGTTTTATATTTAAAAGTGTAGAAACATATAGAAGCAGTGACGGATGGATGGATTGATGGATGGCAAATTTTTGCTATGCACATGTCACATGGACATGACAGCTGTATATTTTTTTTTTTTTACCTTTTTCCAGATTTGTCATGTTGCAGCATGGATCATTGGTTTTGGAATCGTTATGGAGTATCATCTGTCCCAGTATTCAATCTACTTTTTAGAAACACCTTTATTAAGTAAAGTTCAAGTAAGTGAACTTAAAATATCACAAAAGACAAAACTGACTAGGTCCTCTTGACGGGTTCTTCCTTGTTGAAATATGTTGTCTCTTCTCCGAGAGACTTCTTCATTCAGAGGCATAGTGGATCGACAAGTTTAACTTTAACTAGCAAAACTAGTTGCTCACATTCAAAAGAGGACCATCAGTCTACCAACTGATTGTTAGTGCTCTAATGGCCACTTATTGTTCCCAAGGGGCTGAGTCATACTTGCAATAACAGCATTGTAAAATAACTATCAAAATGATATGCTACAATAGTCATTAAAATGATAAAAAAATAAAAATAAACACGCAACATAACAGACAATGGAAAAATAAACATTCAGAGAGCCTGTTAAAACAAGAATTTTTTTTCCATAAACTATTAAAGACACTATCTAAAATCTATGGTTATCATAAAATAAAGTCTAAATTCCAAACTGTTTAACACCCTTCAAATCATTGGAGTTTAGGATGAGTTTCTAAATCCTGTAGCAGCTTCTTTATACAGTAAATTGCAAATGTGTTCATATTTGTGAAATGTTTTTCACATATTACTCTGGTACAACCAGCGAAAACAATGTATTTTTGTTGTATTTTCCTGTGACAGACCAACACAAATTAGGACATCAGTTTGAACCGGAAAAAAATAATACATGATCATTTGTTCACATAAAATTCTAAAAATAAAGCATGCAAATATTTTCAGCACCCCTGAGCAAGTACTTTGTAGAATAACCTTTTCTCAACAACTATGGCTGCAAGTCTTTTTTTGTCTATTCTTATTTGCAAAAAAAAAAGGCTCTACAGTTTCTCCAAACTTACCATGCGAGTCTTGGTTGCTCATCGTGTCCGTCAAGGTGGACAGCCATGTCTCGGTAGGTTTGCAGTTGTACCATACTCTTTCTATTTTCAGATGATGGATTGAACAGTAATAAATCCCAAAAAAGTACATCACAATTTGATGTTGTAATATGACAAAATGTGAAAATCATGGCAAGATGTGAAAACCTTTGCAATGGACTGTACCTGAGTTAAAGCTAAATTAATTTCAAGCAGCTTTGCTAATAAAAAATTAGCTCTTGTTGCTTCTTGTTTGAGTTTGCCTTAAGTTAAGTTGTTTGAGGGTTTTATTTGCAAGGGGCCACATTGCTGTTCCTCTTCAGGCATGGACATATTTAAACATAAAGCAGTATGTTAGAGTAAGTTAAATTCAGGTGTGCTTTTACGGGTAAGCAAACATAATTAAAAAAAAATCAAGATTGTTCAAAGGTAAACACAATTTAGAAGAATAAAGCTTCCATTTGTATGTAATCAAGTTCATTACATCATGCTGGTATTTGGAAAAAGGTCCACTCAACTAGAAAGTAAACACATCATTAAATATGGAATGTACAACACTTGCCTGGGCCTCCTATATTTTACATTCCAGAGTAACACCAGCAAATATTAATATTTGCTTTTCATTTCAACCAGCAGTGGTACTCTGTTCAGAAGGATAAAAAAAAACAGAGCTGGAGTGTGGCCTATGTAACAGGATATTATAAAGTGAATAAGGGTGTAAGATTATGTCTGTGGAATACAGGAAATAGACAGTGACTGTAACTAAGGAATTAACTTATAACAAATACAATGAAAATAAAACAAAATCTGCATGTAAGTCCTGGAATGGAGCAAAATGTGAAGAGAAAATGTGTGAAGCACATACAACAAATATAGCGCAAACTCTACCTTTGAAAATAGTTGACAGTGTTTGTTTTTTTCTAAAGCTGACGGAAAACTAGTACAACTAAAATTAGTGAGTAGTTATCAGTCACAAACAGATAAGTATTTTTTTTTAATATTGTTTGAGTTCTAAAATGAGAATTAAACGAAAATAATCAAGAGTGTTTAGACACTCTTTAGATACCGGAAACAGCAAAATGTTTGAAACCCTTAAAAGAAAGCACTTTATTACAGTAGAAGGACATATCTACCATTTCAAGGACATTTGGTTTTCTGTAAAGAGAGATTGTTACAACCGGAACGGATTTAACCATATAGCAAGAAACATTTCATTATAGCTTCATACTGGTTTCAATTATTATAAAGTCACTTTCTTTTAGAGAATATATTAATTTCATTCCAAAACAAAAAACTTTCTTATGTAATAAAATCATGCTACAGTCCAGAGGCTGGCTTTACAAATAATAAAACAATCTATGAAAAGTAGTTATGTGATTCTAGAAGACAATCTACCAGCATGACGTCTCCTAGAATTATTTTCATCTGGATTCACATTCAACAAGCATAAACAGGGGACAAAAGAAATGGAGATAGAGAGTAGCATGTTTTAAAATAACATTGAACTATTGAATTGAATCACAAGGGAGATTTTAATATTTTGAGATCCTTTATCTCTATAATTCATGAAAATACATCTATAAATAACTATTTATACAAATATTAATATGCATATAAACAAACTGATTTGACACTGTGTAAAAAAACAGGTGTACAAATTGGTTTGTTAACAGATAAAAAAAATAATAGGAAAGCATGAAATGGCAACATAAGAGTATGAAATACAGGATTAGCAGTTTGAAAGTTCTTTATTTGAAATGCTGGGTAATTTTGTTTCAGTCGATAGTCCTACCATAACCTCATGTGCCATAAACTCCCAGAGACGCACGCATTTCACATGCAGATTTGACATTTGACAAGACAGAGAGCCATGCCTCGGATTTCAATGTGCCGACTCATTCTAAACTTCAAAGGGAAACCCATGATTTTGCTGAAATGGTGTCAGTGTCTGTACTCAATTTTGGTAATAGCTAAAAGAAAGAAACAATCTGGAAGCAATTTGTGATAATACAGTTGAGTTTTCTTTTTCCACTAACAAAAAGTTATTCTAACTATTGACCCCTCTACTGCCTGAATGGCATTGCCATGGTTCTGCAGCTCTCAAACAAAACTTCCTAATTCAGTGTGTCACTGTTGTTTTAGGCCTCCTCTCCTGGGTGCAGTACTTAGACCATAACTTTGTACTGACTGTCTTAAAACACTATCTGCATAGAATAACATGCTTTGATTCTAATATAATATATATTCAAAGCCCTTGCAGAATTTATATTAAAGTATTTAAAACAATAAACTCTTCAGTTCCAACCAAAGTCTATGGCTTTTTTTCTTCTCAGTGTAATGACTTTCTTGCAGGGTGTTGCATCAGAAAACTGGTGACAGAAAATGTCTAAACAGGCACATAATTCACAGTTGTTCTTCACCAGCATGTGGTGCAGTTTATCATCTCACCGAACCATCTCCTTTCACACTGCTGCTCCCTTGTGGTGTCTTAAGATATGATAGGGTGATGTGAAAAAAGTGTAAACCCTATAGTCTCTTGAGATTAATTAGGAACAGAAAAAGAGTAAGACTGTGTTAATTCCTGTACTAACAGCTAATAAACAGGATATAAAGAAGCTGTAAAAATAGAGATAACTAGAAAGCTTTGATTTATTTATAAAACATACAGCTCAATAAATGGGAAGTCCTTTTTAGAGATCTCTCATATTTTATAGATATTTATTTTATTTTGCAGATCAAACAACAGAAAAAATTAAAACAATAATCATGTTTTTTACTATAACACACACAGACATGTCTCTCAGCCATCCTCCTTGTCCTATCGCACCTCTAAAGCCCCTTCATCTCAGCTGCTGATTCACACCACTGCAATCAGGTAAGTCCCACATTAACTCCAAGGAAACAGCCCATTAATATTTCACTTGTTTTCAAGCCTGTTTGTGCAATATATCAATGCCCAGCCACCTCCTTCAGAGCCATACATTAGAACTATTTTTAAAATACTTCATTGTCAGCCTCTGGCAGACTCATTACTTATTAAGATAAGAGAAAAGATGTGCAGGAGCAGTTGGTGGCTCAGCTTGCTTTAAAAACTCCCATGCACTCCTTCCAACTCCTCTGCTTGCTCCTATTCCACCTTTGTCTCTTCTGCCTCTCAGCTTGCTTTTGTGTTCATACTGTTGTTAACCTTTAGGAGGTTTATTCCTATGTAAGTGGGGTGTTAGTTTATTAGAGGTAGAAAAAAGGAGGCCTAATGTGCAAACCACTGGTACTCTCTAGGTGCTCCAATAAGTTAGTATAAAAATCATCTATGGCTCATGGCTTTCAGATGTGTTCTTAAATGGATGCAATCCCAAAATGAAGTTCTATAGTTATGCTTAAAATGCGCTGTCTAAAATAACAAACACTAAAATACGTTCAGTCCAGGACAATGCATCATATTACTTCGGGCATTTCAGATGATGATTAAAACAAAATTCTGACATGATTATTATGGGCAAATTCATTACAATTATTAACATTATTATGGAGCTGCAAACAAGCATAGCATTCTTGCCTTGCAGCAAGGAGGTCCAAGGTTCAAATCTTGGCCAGGAGTCCTTGTATATGGAGTTTGCATTTTCACCTTGTGCATGTACTCTGGCTTCCTCCCACAGTGCAAAAACATTCCAGTGAGGTCAAAGCTATAGCTGATAATCCTGTTCAGAAACACTTTTTGTAATACTCTGTAAAATGGTCAGTCCATCCTGAAAGTAGTAAATACATTATCCATCCATCTATTTTCTAACACGTCTATCCTTTGTGGAGTCGCAAGGGGTGCTGGTGCCTATCTCCAGCTGTCAATGGGCAAGAGGTGGGGTACACCCTGGACAGGTCGCCAGTCTATCGCATATAAATACATTATTTATTCACAAAAAGAACGTTAAAAAAATAATTTTCTGTGGGAGCTGCAGGCCTGTAAAAACTCTAACCAATCCATGCCCTTCAATCGGAACAGCTGGGAGTTTTGTTCCTGCTTTCATTCCGCTCTGTCCCTCAAGTTCCGGGGTCTACAGCCATATCTATCGGTTATCCCACACGGCAAACATTCTGACGCACTCACGTAATGGCAGTGACCGTGTTTATTCCTTCATAGTTGCCACTTGATGGCTGCGCATGCGTTAGTAAGTGTTTCCGGTTGCAAGTGTTAGCAAGTGTTTCCGGTTAGCTCAGTGGCTAGGTTGGCGGTTAGCTTAGCGGTTAGCCATTCATTGTAGCTTCACTGCTCTCACTTTAGACTTTGAACATGGCTGAGAGTCACAAGAAGCCAACCATGTTCTTGTTTATGAGAAAAAGAGGAATGCCTCAGTAGAAAGAAATAAGACCAGAGTGGATTTGAGACTTTTTTTCACCCGATCCCCCTAATGTGCAGAATTGTGTATGAGGAGTTATTCAAAAAGGGACTTGGAGAAACAACCGGAAAAATCGCAGACCCAACTTTAATTTGTTTCTCGAAACTGCCCTTAACTATAAATGTGTGTACGCATAGTTGTTTGTCTTATGTATCTCTGTGTTGCTGTGCGATGGGTTGGCAACCTGTCTAGGGTGTATCCCACCTCTTGCCCAATGACCGCTGGAGATAGACACCAGTTCACCTCTGACCCTGCATGGACAAGTTGGCATATATGACCATTTTTAACATCACAAATAACATGGACAGTTGTGGTGTTGTGGCTAAAGGCAACAGACTGCAAACTGATTACCGGAGCAGATAGCCCAACTAATTAGCTAGCTCATATCAACCATTTAAACATGTCTTGTTCTATAAAAAGCAGAATAACAAAAATATATAATAGTTGCCTATTTTACATTGCTGATGTCTACATACTAAGAATAAATAATATTTAAATGTCATAGATAACATTATAATTACAACAGTAATCATTATACTTAAATCCTTTTGCAGAATTACACAAATAAGTGTTGCTTTTCTGTTTCAAATTCAAACCATTTGATCATCCTATACATTTTTTGATTTAAACTGTTGTTGTAATATCATGAAAAGGTGAACATTTTCACTCAAGATGATCATGCCATGAGAATCTTCTAAAATGTGGACAACAAAAATTAAGAGGGATAAAATGCCATACAAAGGAGAATTGCTGCATTGTTGCCTCATCTCTTAACAAAACTCAACAATAAATTGTAATTGCTATGAAGGGTGTTTAAAAAATCAACTACAAAAGGAAGCAAAGATTAAAGGAGAATATGTGGGAATTTTAAACGCTTTCTGTTCTGTCACTCCTACAGGATGATGGCATACCTTTGCAACTATTCAGAAACTTTCTTGCTGTGGTTCCTGACAATGCTCTGGTGCTCACATATCAGAACTCTTGACAGAAGAGGAAAGTGCTTTTCTTTTTTTAATTTAACCATTTTATCACACATACAAGCCAACGTCCATTTGTGTTTGTCTCAATTCAATAGCTACACCCTTCAGAGGAAACACACTTTGTGTACCAGGATGGTTGCCTCCTCTGGAATCTACAAAGGCTCGGCTGGTCATTTTGAAAAGAAACACTATTTATATATTATCTCTTTCTAGGATTTAAAATAAAGAGAAATATAATTATGAAAAAAGAGGATGGATACATTTTCTTCTATGGGATATTGATATTTGTGGAAAATTACATTGTCAAAAAAGTTTAAAAAGCACATAGTCAACCTATGACAAGAAAAATAGATCTAAAAAAATATTATGTTTAGTGTCATTTACTTAAGAAAATTCAATGCAGTTATTCCATTTGTGTGTGTGTGTGTGTGTGTGTGTGTGTGTGTGTGTGTGTGTGTGTGTGTGTGTGTGTGTGTGTGTGTGTGTGTGTGTGTGTGTGTGTGCATTAAAAATTGTCTTAATGCCAAAAAGAGCCCAACAGATTTTACTTTCAAAGGTGGAGCCTTACTGCTTTCGCCATAGTGCTCCTCTTGATTTATATGGGCTCCACATATA
Organism: Fundulus heteroclitus; assembly: GCF_011125445.2. Classification (NCBI taxonomy): domain Eukaryota; kingdom Metazoa; phylum Chordata; class Actinopteri; order Cyprinodontiformes; family Fundulidae; genus Fundulus; species Fundulus heteroclitus. Next base: position 11,145,945 of record NC_046364.1, on the reverse strand, counting down.
GTGGAGATCTGAGATGTCCTAGGAGAGGAGGCAGTTATAACTTTAGCTAAAAAACAATCAATGTTTTTAGAATAAGAGATACTGTGCTAGTTCCCAAGCGCGACCTGTGGCTCTGAAGCCACAGGTTGTAGACCTCTAGTCTAGCCTATCAGGGTCTCCATGGGCACATAGCCAGCAGGACCACAGCAGAAGAGACTTTATGATTTGGCAAAGACTGATTTGATAACAAATGATAAATTTTATAAACCAGTTTGACATTAACAAACAGAAATTTTAACATCAGCTGGTTACCATATTAAACATTGGTTGCTACTTGATGCTGATTTATTTCACCTCCTGACGGCATAATCTCATATTTTAAATGATACTCAGTCTTGTGTAAAGTGACATAAGCTATTAGTCACAAACCCATATAATGATCCAACATAAAACAATATTGTACCTTAAATTATTTAACTCATAGAAAATATAATCTTTAACATGTACATCAGTAAGTAATGAATGATTTAATTATCCATTAATATTCACTTACAAATATTAAATCACTGATTCACTGATAATACTTAAAACTCCTAAATTAGACTTGTTAGTGCATTGGAAATAAATAACCATGAGACTAAATTGCAAGAAAACAAAGTTAAATTAAATAAAGCTTCTTACAGTGGTCTGAGAGTTTTCTCCTTTTTAGTTTTTTCACCCTTAAATATTTGACATCGTCAAACTAATTATAGTAACAGACAAAGATAACCAGAAGATAATCAAAATACAATTTTTAAATGATGGTTTAATTAATTAAAGAAAAGAAAAAGCTATCCAGAATTGTGTTGAATGAGCAACACTGGGTGATTAAAACAGTTTGCTTAGGGTCATGCGATAGCATCATAACACTGCCATCAACACCTTCAAATATTAATGAGGTATTATGTTTTTAAGAAAAAGTGTTCATCCTTCCATTGGATTCAGAAATTTGAAGAATCAGTGGCAAGCAGCTTATACATGACTATACTGGAGAATGAATGTTAGCTTTTTTTCATTAATTAATGGTCTGCATGGATGAGATTCCTAAAAACCACAGGAAACCCGTTTGCTTGTAACATTTACCAAACTAAAAGACAGACAGTGGCTAAGGATATACATGAATAGCATCACACACAGACACACAGCATTAGTATTTACAGTGTTTTTTTAAATAATAAACATTAAAGCATGCAGAAATACTCTTAGGGTCTGATAAGATTTGTATCCGACTCCAAGAAGTCTAATATGAGTCCCTTTGCAAACGTTGTGAATTACTGTGATGCTGCAGGGATTAATCCCTCAGCGCTCCTTCAGTTATGCTCTTATGCCTGCACTAATTTTTGTGCAGCAATGCTAAGGTTTTATTTACAGAAATGTTTAATTTCACAATTCCCTGAGAAATAATAGTGTGCAAATAGGCACTACAAGAACTGTGATTGTAACATGTGACAGACCCGAAACTTCTCAGCAGGAGGCGATAGCCCTTACAGCTTTTGGATAGAAGCTGTTTCTGAGTTTATTAGTTTTGGATTTGATGTTTCTGAAGGGTTTACCTGATGAAAGTTGGTCAGACAGTGTGTTGTCCAGGTGGGTAGGATCAGTGGCAGTGTGTCTGGATCTTCTCTGGAAGAGCTGGTGTTGGGCCTTCTTTACCAAGTGGGAGGTCTTCACAATCCCGAAAAAGTTGGAGGAGATATGAATGCCCAGGAAGTTTATGGTAAGAGAGTGATGTTTTTACAGTCAGATTCCATGCCAGCTTTAACCAAAGATAAAGTTTGGTTAGTACAGCAACAAACAATTGATTATTAATTTTTTGGTATTAATAAAGTGTTTTTAATTTAATTTACTGTTTAAAAAATGAAGATTGGAGGAACTTTTTAGAGGGCCTTCATCAATTACCTGCACTAAAATGTCCAAAATTTCTTGGGGCCAAATAATGTATACCTATCATATAGGTAAATTTAAAAGCGTGGTCATATAATTACCACAGAGAAAGTTGAACTGACATGAAATCAGATCTTTATCATTTAAATTTTAAATGATTCAGATACTATACACACACACACACATATATATATATATATATATATATATATATATATATATATATATATATATATATATATATATATATATATATATATATATATATATATATATACACATATCCTCACATGCTTTCGTGAGCAGATTAAGAGAGTTCTGTGGGGACATCCCTGCACTTCAAAGTGCAGCTCCCATGACAGCCTGGGGTGCCACATCCATCTATGTCTTTTTGCCAAATTTGATTTTAAATATTTATCACACCATACATCTTGGCTGAAACAAATTGCTGGCAAAGTGCTATTGTCTGTGAAACATATAGTAAGAAGGATGGGTGCTTTGGAGGGTACATCAATGTTTCATTTGGTAAAATATATGAGGGCACTGTGCATTTGCAACTCGGCAGTTTTATAAAAGGAAGATACACAAGTACAACTTTCTCAAGTGCATTCTTCTTGGAAGCTAGCATCCCAAAGACTCAGCAATGGTTTTGGGACTTTTCTCCAGACTGATACATTTCAATGGCTTTGTTATTAACAATGGTGGCACAAAGGTTTAAGGAGGTTGTCCTGTAACTGTCAGGTTGCTGTTTGATCCCCACTCTGACCGTCTCAGTGGTTATGTCCTTGGGTAAGACACTTCACATGCATTGCCTACTTGGCGGGTCTGGTGGCGCCGATGTATGGCACATTCGCTTCTGTCAGTCTACCCGAAGGCAGCTGTGGCTACTAACATAGCTCACCACTGTCAGGGAGTGAGTGGGTGAATGATTGACTGTAGCTTAAAGCGCTTTGGAGTCGTCTGATTTGATAAAAGCACTACAAAAGTACGATTTAGTACTTTTTTTAATTTTCTAGATGACATGTTGCTTTTGAGATTTTTCAGCCATCAGAAATTTTCTATTTAATAATTTATTATCATATAATCTGCTGCTCATTAATAATCTGGTCTGGGTTTGGCTTTTGAAAAAGCCTGGTTGGTTTGGATAGCTTTTTTGCTTTAATGAATTAAATAATTTTTTGAAAACTGCTTTTTGTATTTACTCAGGTTATCTTTGTCTGATATGAAAATTTGTTTAATGATTTTAAACATCTAAGTTTGACGAAAAATTTGAAACAAAATAAATCTTTAAGGGGAGAAACACTTTTCACAGCACTGCATGTTGACCACCTAAGGTCAACTGAGAAATGGGCATATCGAGAGAAACAGTATATAGCTGACAAATAGACTTCAACAAGAGTGTGAAAGTGTTTACTGCAGAAGAAAACAATGGTAACAGATTCAAATATTCCATTGCAGTGTTTTTTTTTTTTTATATAAATTGCTCCTATTACACTCAAAAAACTGAACTTGGGCAACACAAAACTTTGTTTGTTGGGTTAGATATATATTTTTTTCTAGTAAATATTACATAATTGTTTATTTTTAGCCCAAAACACACATTGTTAACTGTAAATGAAATATTAACATAAAGTGAACAACTGCCCTGGTTCACTTTTTTTGAGTCTATGGCTCCATCCCTTATTGAGTAATGACTCTAGTGGAAGGGTATCAGCGGTCGCCATGATAAGTGCTTTCTCAAAGGTGCAGTTAGTAAGGAAGGAGGTAGGAAAAGGAGCCTGCATGCATCCTACCGCAACTAGTTTAGCCAAGGAACCCCACAATGTCCCTTACCTGCGCTAAGGAACCTCAAGGTATCCCATAATCCTTTGTGTGATGCATACCTGCTGTTAAAGTTACAATAACGGGTAGAAATTATGCAGAGACCTGACAGAAAACTGACATCATGCCGTTTCTTTACATGTGTATTTAATTTGTAAAATATATGAACTATAGAATTTTATTCATTTTTACGGCTTCTTTACACCTATTTTTGTGCACAAATTAATTGAATTTTGGTGGGTTTCAAAATGCAACATTTTATTTTAATTCTAGTTCTCTAAAAAGTCTTGGTTGATGAAACAGTGGAATTAATTTTTTATCCTTTCTTATTTGCTTATTTAAAAAAAAATCTAAACTAAACATAAGAACTTGGAAGAAAAGGAAAATGGAGGAAAAGAAAGATAATTTAGCTACCTTTGATTTTTATCTTTTTCTTAATTTTACTCAACTACCCAAAACTGATACATATTATTGTATGAGGCTAATTCAGACTACAAACGTGGAAATTATTTTAACTTTTTTACTTCGTATTTTAAGGATTGAAACCTTTTAACACAACCTCAATGCTATGTGTCTAATTTTCCAGATGGACTGGTTTTAAAGAAACAATAACAATAATAAACATTTAGGATTTCCTGAGAAATTAACAGAAAGCCCCCCCCCCCCCCTTGTGTAAAAACAAGTTGTACATAAACAGCTAACAAACAAATAATACTGATTAAAAGCTACTATTGCAAATAACATAAATAACAGCAAACATTAAAACACAAATAATTACTGAATAAAAGTCTAAAACTCGTCAAGAATTTACTAGGCTTTTGCTCCAACTGGAGCTCGGTCTGCTGACAGTCACTTTAAGGGAGAAGTACGACTTGTTTTCAGACAGATTGGGGTGCCTTTGTGGTTTGCTGATGCACCATTAGTGTGCATCTCTTAGTTTATTGTGGTAGATACCCTTTACGTTTTTGCTTGAAGTGTGGAAATCCTAAGTGCACACATACAGCCAAAGATGACACCTCGATCCATGTTTTTAGCATTGTTCCTAAAGTCATGTTAATTTATTGAATAAAATAATTTTTAGCTTACAACATAAATGTTGCAAATAATTGCTGATCTTACAGCAATATCAAAAGTAGAATGTATTTTACTTTGACTTCAGTGTTGGCTGATTTGAGAGGGAAAATTATAAAAACGTTAATAATTGCTAATAAACATATTATTAGCAATTATTTTTTATTAAAAAAACATTTTTAAACCATTTTTCATCAAATGATTATTATGGATGGAAATAAATGATAATTCATATTTCAATAATTTTAAGAAATCCTTCCTACGTGCACTTGAACCATGGCACCAAAGAAATCAAATAACAGCAAAAGACAAGAATAATACTTCATCTATATGTGGCTTCATAATCTTCCTATAATACTCTGACCAGTAACATTTATTTTAAATTGTTCCAATTTCTTTTTCAAATATCGCCCCATTTAAAACAAAAAATCCAATGTATTATATTGGGATTTTTTTTGTAGGTAGTGTATAAATAAAGAAGAATGAAAAGTGTGCATGTTTTCAAAGTTTTTATGAAAGGAAATCTGAAATTTGTGGCAAGCATTTGTATTTCAGCCCTTTAGCCCTTCCAGACCCCCGTCAATAATGTGAAGAACCACTTTCTGAGCAAAGTACAGCAGCAAATCTTTTGTGATATGTCTCTACCAGCTTTGCAAACTTAAACACTGAATGATATTTCCAGTTCTATGCAAAATAGTTCAAGCTTAGTCAGACTGGGAATCAGATATTTGTTTTCAGAGCTTTTCAGAAACTATTCATTGGATTGAGTTGTAGACTGTAACTATGCCATTCTAACATATGGACAATCTGAACATTACTTGGAGTTGGTTTTTAACCATTAAACACAAAATGGACAAAAAGAAAAAAAAGAAAAATGACTTTTTACTTCTGCTTTCATTGTCTGAAGTTTGAAACCATAAAATGTTTACAAAAATAGTTTTGTGCTTTCCTATTGGGTTTGTTTTGTTTAGAAACTGTTTTATTTAAATCCTGTTAGAGAGACATAGGATTACCCTTCTGTCACTTTTTAATCCGATTTTGATGGATTAAAAAGGGGCGGGGCGATTAAAAAGGGGCGGGGCTTATTTTTTAATTGACCTTTAGATGACGTAATAATTAAACGATATAAAATTTATATTAAACGATATCAAATTTATATTAAACGATATAAAGTTTATATTAAGCGATATAAAATTTATATTAATCGATATAAAGATTTATTCTTATCTTAAGCAATAATTAATCGATATAAAATGTATATTAAATGATATAAAATTTATATTAAATGATATCAAATTTATATTAAATGATATAAAATTTATATGAATTGATATCAAATTTATGTCAAAATTTAATTAATCCATCAACTTGCCGGAAGTCCCGCCTCCATTACCATTAATCGGATAAATAATCCATCAACTTGCCGGATGTCCCGCCTCCATTTCCAGTCCCCCTGCCGGAAGTCCCGCCTATATGACATTATTAATATAAACCATTAATTTTACTTTATTTAATTATTTAATTAATTTATATACATACAAATATTTTAATTCATTTATTCACATTTAATTATTTAATTCCTTTATTCACATCCAATTATTTTAATTTATTCACATTTAATTATTTATCTTATATACGCTCAATTTTGACGCTCAGCAGCAGCATAGCAGTCAGACTTACGTAATCTTTGCTGAATTCCTATCATACGGAGCAAAACCTCCCGCACCGTTTGCGCAGAAATAATCCAGAGGAGCCTTTAAGAAAACCTATTTGTCTTTAGTCCTCCCTCCAAACTAAATGCATTTACAGCGATGTCTGTTGGATCACAAACTCAGGAGATCTGCTAGGGGAAGAGCTTCGTCAAAAGAGCACGCGTGCGGGCTTTGGACGATGCGAATCGGTTATTTCGCAGTGCCCACAGCTCTGCAGCTGACCAGCACACAACACCATTTTTAGACATAGGTAATAAGCAGAAGCAGGAAACAAATCAGTTATTTCGCAGTGACCACAGCTCTGCAGCTGACCAGCACACACCATTTTTAGACATAGGTAATAAGCAGAAGCAGGAAACAAATCAGTTATCTAGCTAAACAGACGCAGCTCAGCGTATCCTGTATCTTGATACACGGAACAACAGTTTCAGATTATGTCACTAAAACTCAACACTCTCTTGGTAAAAACTAGTGCTGTCAAACGATTAAAAATTTTAATCGCGATTAATCGCATAATGTCGATAGTTAACTTGAGATTAATCGCAAATTAATCGCATATTTTATCCTTTTATTTCTGAAAGTGTAATAGCCTGTTTGGGCATTTTAATATGCAATTTTGCAATAAATGACACTAATAAAATACATGCTTGTACAAAAAATATTTTTATTTTGTTATTTTTCAAGCACTTTTCAGAATTGGAATGAAAACATCCTGGTGCCAAATGTTAAACTCTGGACTATAATGGCTAAATGACTAAGCATGACGCCCTGATGTTTACACAGTGTGTAAACAAATGTGTAAATAAATACCTGTTTTCATGCCGATATATTTTTTTTGCCTCTTAACCAAAGATAGACATGGTATTATGCATAAACATATAAATTAATAAAAATTGTACATTTTAATAAAGTCATAAGTTTTGTTCATTTCTTCTCTCTCTCTCTCACACACATCTAATTCTGAGCTTTCACACCAACAACAATAATTTCTTTGAATATTTTTGCTTGCTGTTTCTATCCATATTCATAGAGTTTAAGCCTGGAAAAAGGTTTTAAATTTCCAGGTCATTCCAGTCTTACACTTTGCTTGCAACTGGGCAGGAGCTTAATACCCTGAATGAGACTGTTTAGGAACTGATTAGTAACTCCAGGTACTTCGTTTGGCAACGTGATTCATCCTTGGTTTGTCAAATACAGAGACAACAAATTAATAAGCATTAAAGTACGGTTTATGGGTTGGGTTTCTGCAATGTTATCAACGTGTAAAAGCTCATCTTCAGAACCAATATCTGCTTAAACTGGTGAGTTGCACCATGTAATCTACTTTCAGCAGTTATCACCGTTATTACACCGTAATCTGCAGAAAATACGTGAAGAGTTGCTCTGTCTGCCTTTACTTCCTATGGCGGAGGGATATTTCAGCTGGATACACACAAAGCATCTAGTGCAGGCAGGTCTCATAATAACCCCTATTTCGTCACTTATTTTAGAGCCCAAATAAGCGATTTCACTTTCAGAAACCTGCCCAAAAAAACCGCAACCCGTGACTCATGACATTTAGAGGGTAAAAGAAACTGTTGGCAACAGTGAGCGCGGGTCTGTTTTGCTACAGTTTTCTAGCACTCTTGAAACTACGGAAAGCGCCGAGGGTAAAAGAAACACAGTCCGGAGAGCGCGGCGGGGGGAAAAACATTAGGGAACGGTATGTGTGTTTTGACGCGCGATTAACGGCGACAAAAAAATTGTGGGCGTTAAAATGGGTTTACGTTAACGCCGTTAATAACGCGTTTAACTGACAGCACTAGTAAAAACACAACAACTATAATTTAACTAACTCTGTAGGCAGCCATTTCTCTACAGATGGTACTAATATTTGTCCTGTCACCTGTGCATCTCCTAACTAAGGCTCTTATAAACTATTATTTTAATAAATGATTATTCTAATGATTATTTAGACAATCGTGTAATCCTTAAAAATGTACAAATTCTACTGATTCTTAACATAATTACTTAAGCTTATTCTATGAGTAATAGAAATGAAAAAAATGCTAAATCGGTGAATAATTCACTCTGAATAACAAGGATAAATCTCCAACTAAAAAAGTTCTAGGATCAAAAAGTTAAAAGTTCACCCCTTTCTGGTTGACTTAACAGTGCAGATGCCTCTGTATTGAAAATAGTCACAAAAAGTATCAAGTTCCACCTGTACATTACTGCAAGGGCAAAGTTATACTAGGTTTTTTTTAGTTGACAAATTATAATATAATGATAATCACACATTTATCAAATAAGGTAAACATCTAGCTTAAATTAAGGCATGATAAATACTACCTTTGTCATATCATTCTGACCCAGTTTTAATAAAATAGAAATAGCTGCACCGTCCCACAGTGGGGAGATTCAGGTGACAGCTGACTTACCAACAATGCTGATTAAAATGGAACAAAACTCAATTTAAAGTTAAGTCAGTACAGCAAAAGAAAAAGAAAACAAACTGCAATTATTAATACATAAGGCCTAGTCAGATAAAAATAGAAAAAAAAAACGAGTTAATTTGCAGAGTAAAGTAATATTTTAAACATATTTTGTTACACAAATTAACAAAAACTGCAAAGACTTCCACAAATATAAAGACTTCCAAATATATCGCTCCGATAAGACTCTGCAGGTTTTCACTGGAACCTGCTCATGCTGCAGTGAAAGAGCTCTGCTTTGTCATCTCCATCTTTAAACCAATAACCAGATGCTATGATTTCGCCTGTACCTCCATAGTTCATTTTATGGGACACAGGGTTTCCCTAGAACTTGGGCTAATCTTTGCAGTAGGTGTCTTGGTGGGTTGAGGGGTGTGTGCGGTTAACTGTGCCGCGAGAATTTTACCAAAATATTGCTTTTTCACCATTGAAAACAGCAGAACAGTACAGTGTTGTACCAGACAAGTAAAAGTTAGGTAACCAAAGTAAGAAGAACATGATTTCTAATTGTGATGGCAGAAATATCCAGTCAGTAGCTTTATGGTTTTAAGGTTATAAACATTGATCCATTACTTGGTGGATATAAAGGCTGCTGATCATCAGGCAGCTGCGAGCAGCAACAGAAAACCATGCAGGGTACAGGCCGGCCTGCAGCGCAGTAAAAATGCAGAGGTTGCTGTCACCAATACCTGTTGGTGGGTAATCTGTAAAGCCAACATTGGCACTGTCGTTTTTTGTCACACAAACCACACTGTCTGTTTGTACTAACAGACCGATCCCGACTTAGGTTAAATCAGTCGGTTTAGAAGTGGCTTTTTTCTTGTTGAATAATAGCAGAAATTGTCTAAACTTTCTCTTTTACTCGACAAAACTGCTGACAAACACAAAATTGTTGGATTTTGCTTGGAAATCAGCGGCAACCGCAGAACAACAGACTCTCAAACAGCCAAACCATTGCTAAAAATCCTCTAAAGCTACATGGGGTGAACCCTGAACTAAGGGGGAGTTTTGTGGTGGATGGAAGTTTCTCTTAGTTTTCATTTAGTTTCCAAAAACATCTAGACCCAGCACCATTGATTAAAACATTTAGGTGAACATGCGGAGAGGTTTAGCCTGTATAAGTTTTGACCCTGTCTAGAGCGGCAAAACCCCCCACAATGAATTCACAGCTTTTCACCAAATTGCTAGTTTTAATTTTTTTTTCTTCCAAAATTCATCTCCACCATCAGTGTATGTAAACTTCTGACAGGAAAAATACCAGGAAATGTTGTCCCTGTATAGGTGAAACCAAACCGTAGCAACTATTTAAAAAATATGTAAACGGTCTAGATTGACTAACTAACTCTTCTACTCCTATTTTGCAAAATCAACACTTACACCCTTTTGGGTGCTTTTATTTTTACGTTATTTGTTGTTATTTCAACTTTATGTTCTCTCTAATTTGTTTTCTTCTCTTCATAGTAGGTACATCTGCCCTGGCATTCTGTTTAGCTGTGACGCCATTACCTCTATAACGTAGAAACCATTTATGGATCAGTGTTTCTGTGTTGTTATTGTATCTCTGCTTATGTCAGATTGATAGTGTTATTAAAATTGTATTGTATGTAGATTTATGGAAAAATATCAATTTTAAACTTGAAAACCTGAGTGTTTTTTTTTTTTTTTTTTACTTTCTAAAGTTGTATTATCTGTCCACTCTGAAAAAGAACAGTCCAAAATTAGCAGTAAGAACCCAACATACAATACGAGTGTGGATAGTAACTATATTTGATGCCCTAAGGTGTCAAATAGGTCAGGGTGTGTGTGTGTGTGTGTGTGTGTGTCACTTTAAGGCAAATATGCTATAAAAACCCACCGGTTTTTACTCCTTTGCGGGTAACCTTGTATAAAAATAGTTTATTGCTAGTTTTTGTATTTGTCTTTGGTAAAGAGGATGGACAGTATAAAGTTTATCAGGTGTCTAATTTCAATGGTTAAAACACGCTGCTTTGTTTATGAGCAACGTTTACGATTGTCACTCAACCTATTTATTTTATAGCGTTAATTGTTTGCATTTGGAGGACCTAGTTGCAAGAGGACTATGTGCTGAAATTCTAAAGGATTGTTCATTTGAAACTGAGATCAGAATTGAGTCAAATAATGAAAAGAATATCTGGTATAGTGAGATTTTACAACAGTGACAAAAAAAACAAAACAATTTTACGCATCTTTTTTTTATATATAGCTTTTACTTTATGTGAAATTTTACATATAATATAATCAATACATTATAAAATCTGCAATTAAATTACTCAAAGAGCTTTTTAAACTACACTTAAATCATTTATATATACTCTCATCATTTAATGTACAGTATTTAATTTTTTTTGTTTATCTGTGTGAGCTTTAATTGATGTTTGATTAAGTTAAGTGTGTTAGAAAACCAGAGAGCAAAAGTTCTGACATCAAGTCAGAACCTGACGGTGCACTGGAAAGTTTTCACACCCCATCCACATGTTGGTTACTGGTCAGACCTTTTTATCTATCGCTATCACTCAAATACAAAGTCTTTTTGTTACTTATTTGGCACAAAGGCAGTTTTTGCTTGGAAAAAGACACGAAAAGGTACACATTTTAAATCCCATGATAAATTTACTGAGAGCGGAATAATGGTACAATTCAAAGCAATAATTATACAGAAAAAGATGTGTTCACAAGAAATCTAATGACAGTGGATAACATATTAGGTAATGAGGAAAAAGGGGGAAAATATGCTTGTAAGATTATCAATAATACCCGGACATTCAAGACGGTCTTAACTATGAAACTAAAAGCTCACATTTATGTGAGAGGATTATTTCCTGTTTCTGCTTTTCTGTTTTGGCTATATTTTTATTTTTCAAAAAATGAAACAAATGTATAAGATCTGACAAATGAGCTGAATGTATCCAGAAGCTTTTTCAATTATTGTATTTATTAAGGGGTATAAAGCTATCCAAACCAGCATATTATGAAAAAGTAATTGAATGAATAGATGTTATTATTCACATTTTTTGTAAGCTGAGGCTAATTTTATTACTCACGCCAAGGTCTATTTAATGTCAGACCTGTAGCCCAAATATCTCAGAAAGCTACATATTATGCCTGGATCTAAATAAATTCAAAAGCAGAATTTGACATTTATCATCAGCATCTATCTGTCTGATGAGGGTATCATGCCATTTTATCCTTTCTTTTCAGACAACCAGTGAGCAGGACAATATCATTTCCAAAAGTACACAAACAGCTCATCCAGGAGGCCGCAAAAGAACACAGAACATCGTAGGCACTGCACCTGACTTGTTTCAGTTAAGTTCAGTAAAAGTAGATTTATTGTTTTGTTTTTTTTTTTTGTTTTTTTTTTTTGGAAGGTATGCATCCTGGTAGGTTTCACGTAAAACTAACAATTCAGAAAAAGAACTATATACTCCATCAAATCTGGTGGTGGACTGAGGCCAACTTGCCATGGGAGATCCTACCAGGAGTAGGAATCTCTGGAAAACATAGTTCTCAGAATCATAGCAGATTCAAGAGAGGGGTGATACATGGTGGAGATTTGACATACTGACTAATTATTAAATTCATAATAAAAACTATATTTTGTTTCTTTTAAATTAATTTCTGCGTTGTATGTTGTACCTCTGTGTCGGAATCTTTCCATTTACATTTGACTTTGCAGTTGTGGCACTTGAATTTCTCTGTGAGGCAGAATAAAGCCTATTTCAATTCTATTCTATCCTATTTTTCTTGTATTTCATGTTTCAATCCTCGTAAAAAGTATTTATAAACAGAGAATGTAACTCTGTTTCTCGCTGAATATCGGGTTTACCGGCATCAGTCATTATAATTTAACAATTCCCCTCCATGTATGTGATGACAAAATACTTTAAACTGAATTCTGAACTTGATAGGAAACCAGTTTAATGAATTAAAAAGACATAGTTATATTATCAAGCTTGTTTGAACCTATTAATAATGAGTCCACAGCATTCTGTATAACTTTTAAACGTCTTAGAGAGGCTTTGTCTAGTCTGGTTTACATGCATTACAATTGTCTAATCGAGAAATATATGTGGATGTTTTTCAAGTAAAGCAGCCAGCATATTTCCAATGTTCCCTAACAGTAAGACGCAAAAGTGTAAGATGAATTTCACATGTGGGTCTAGGGTGAGGTTTCCCCGTTTACAACTATAGATTTACTTGATTAACAAGTGGAAACAAATCAGTGACATATGTCCAAGTGAATATTTGGTGCATCTTCTTTTGTCTGCTTATGGATATACTTCTTTCAGTTATTTTTATTTGTTTTAACAAATAAAGGAAAACAAAATATGTGATGGTGCTATAATGTTCATTTCTGTTTTGTTAGAAGATAATAGCCAGGCAATTGCTTTGGTTTTAGTGAGGAAGTCGATCAATTCATTTTTATCAGGAAATTAGTGAGGTTTAAATGACATGTATGATTAAAGAAAATAAAATGGTAATGGCCCAAGTATTGACGCTTGGAGAACCCCTTAGGTTAATAAAGCTTTCATGGAGAAGGACTCATTGTTTTTGTTTTGTTTTATAGTGAAACATCTATGCGATAGGTAGAAAGAAAACCAGATTGTTGCAGTGCCAGAAATACCAAGAAGTTGTTAATGCCAATGACCAAAAACATTCTGGTTTACAATAACGAATGCCACACTGCGCTCCAGTAACACGAGCAGAGGAGAAATGTCTGTTTACATGGATGGAAAAGAGCGATATTTGCATGACATACATACCATTTGCCGATTTAGTGGTTTCAGTGGTACATTTCTTTAAAAAAAAAATTTCTGTGTAATTGATTACTGTAAGCAATGTTTCTGAGACAAATCTTTGAAATTGTACTAACTGCTGCACTGTATCGAACATATTTTTATCCTAATGCTGGTTAAAATTGACTGTTATTGAACTGTGTTACTAATTAAAGCCTCAATTCCATTAACTGTACAAAGTAAGGATTTATATATATGCTTTAGTAAATGATGAATAATAATAATCTGGTATTTCAAATGTTACTTTTGGCAGTTTTGCCAATCATGACAATCATGAAAAAGAAATGTATTGGATAGTAGAATATTTCAAAACCGTCTTCATATCATAATTAATAACATTCTCTGTTTAGGCTGGTTTGGATAGCTTTATACCCCTTAATAAATACAATAATTGAAAAAGCTTCTGGATACATTCAGCTCATTTGTCAGATCTTATACATTTGTTTCATTTTTTGAAAAATAAAAATATAGCCAAAACAGAAAAGCAGAAACAGGAAATAATCCTCTCACATAAATGTGAGCTTTTAGTTTCATAGTTAAGACCGTCTTGAATGTCCGGGTATTATTGATAATCTTACAAGCATATTTTCCCCCTTTTTCCTCATTACCTAATATGTTATCCACTGTCATTAGATTTCTTGTGAACACATCTTTTTCTGTATAATTATTGCTTTGAATTGTACCATTATTCCGCTCTCAGTAAATTTATCATGGGATTTAAAATGTGTACCTTTTCTTGTCTTTTTCCAAGCAAAAACTGCCTTTGTGCCAAATAAGTAATAACAAGACGTTGTGTTTGAGTGATAGCGATAGATAAAAAGGTCTGACCAGTAACCAACATGTGGATGGGGTGTGAAAACTTTCCAGTGCACCGTCAGGTTCTGACTTGATGTCAGAACTTTTGCTCTCTGGTTTTCTAACACACTTAACTTAATCAAACATCAATTAAAGCTCACACAGATAAACAAAAAAAATTAAATACTGTACATTAAATGATGAGAGTATATATAAATGATTTAAGTGTAGTTTAAAAAGCTCTTTGAGTAATTTAATTGCAGATTTTATAATGTATTGATTATATTATATGTAAAATTTCACATAAAGTAAAAGCTATATATAAAAAAAAGATGCGTAAAATTGTTTTGTTTTTTTTGTCACTGTTGTAAAATCTCACTATACCAGATATTCTTTTCATTATTTGACTCAATTCTGATCTCAGTTTCAAATGAACAATCCTTTAGAATTTCAGCACATAGTCCTCTTGCAACTAGGTCCTCCAAATGCAAACAATTAACGCTATAAAATAAATAGGTTGAGTGACAATCGTAAACGTTGCTCATAAACAAAGCAGCGTGTTTTAACCATTGAAATTAGACACCTGATAAACTTTATACTGTCCATCCTCTTTACCAAAGACAAATACAAAAACTAGCAATAAACTATTTTTATACAAGGTTACCCGCAAAGGAGTAAAAACCGGTGGGTTTTTATAGCATATTTGCCTTAAAGTGACACACACACACACACACACACACACCCTGACCTATTTGACACCTTAGGGCATCAAATATAGTTACTATCCACACTCGTATTGTATGTTGGGTTCTTACTGCTAATTTTGGACTGTTCTTTTTCAGAGTGGACAGATAATACAACTTTAGAAAGTAAAAAAAAAAAAAAAAAAAAAAACACTCAGGTTTTCAAGTTTAAAATTGATATTTTTCCATAAATCTACATACAATACAATTTTAATAACACTATCAATCTGACATAAGCAGAGATACAATAACAACACAGAAACACTGATCCATAAATGGTTTCTACGTTATAGAGGTAATGGCGTCACAGCTAAACAGAATGCCAGGGCAGATGTACCTACTATGAAGAGAAGAAAACAAATTAGAGAGAACATAAAGTTGAAATAACAACAAATAACGTAAAAATAAAAAGCACCCAAAAGGGTGTAAGTGTTGATTTTGCAAAATAGGAGTAGAAGAGTTAGTTAGTCAATCTAGACCGTTTACATATTTTTTAAATAGTTGCTACGGTTTGGTTTCACCTATACAGGGACAACATTTCCTGGTATTTTTCCTGTCAGAAGTTTACATACACTGATGGTGGAGATGAATTTTGGAAGAAAAAAAAATTAAAACTAGCAATTTGGTGAAAAGCTGTGAATTCATTGTGGGGGGTTTTGCCGCTCTAGACAGGGTCAAAACTTATACAGGCTAAACCTCTCCGCATGTTCACCTAAATGTTTTAATCAATGGTGCTGGGTCTAGATGTTTTTGGAAACTAAATGAAAACTAAGAGAAACTTCCATCCACCACAAAACTCCCCCTTAGTTCAGGGTTCACCCCATGTAGCTTTAGAGGATTTTTAGCAATGGTTTGGCTGTTTGAGAGTCTGTTGTTCTGCGGTTGCCGCTGATTTCCAAGCAAAATCCAACAATTTTGTGTTTGTCAGCAGTTTTGTCGAGTAAAAGAGAAAGTTTAGACAATTTCTGCTATTATTCAACAAGAAAAAAGCCACTTCTAAACCGACTGATTTAACCTAAGTCGGGATCGGTCTGTTAGTACAAACAGACAGTGTGGTTTGTGTGACAAAAAACGACAGTGCCAATGTTGGCTTTACAGATTACCCACCAACAGGTATTGGTGACAGCAACCTCTGCATTTTTACTGCGCTGCAGGCCGGCCTGTACCCTGCATGGTTTTCTGTTGCTGCTCGCAGCTGCCTGATGATCAGCAGCCTTTATATCCACCAAGTAATGGATCAATGTTTATAACCTTAAAACCATAAAGCTACTGACTGGATATTTCTGCCATCACAATTAGAAATCATGTTCTTCTTACTTTGGTTACCTAACTTTTACTTGTCTGGTACAACACTGTACTGTTCTGCTGTTTTCAATGGTGAAAAAGCAATATTTTGGTAAAATTCTCGCGGCACAGTTAACCGCACACACCCCTCAACCCACCAAGACACCTACTGCAAAGATTAGCCCAAGTTCTAGGGAAACCCTGTGTCCCATAAAATGAACTATGGAGGTACAGGCGAAATCATAGCATCTGGTTATTGGTTTAAAGATGGAGATGACAAAGCAGAGCTCTTTCACTGCAGCATGAGCAGGTTCCAGTGAAAACCTGCAGAGTCTTATCGGAGCGATATATTTGGAAGTCTTTATATTTGTGGAAGTCTTTGCAGTTTTTGTTAATTTGTGTAACAAAATATGTTTAAAATATTACTTTACTCTGCAAATTAACTCGTTTTTTTTTTCTATTTTTATCTGACTAGGCCTTATGTATTAATAATTGCAGTTTGTTTTCTTTTTCTTTTGCTGTACTGACTTAACTTTAAATTGAGTTTTGTTCCATTTTAATCAGCATTGTTGGTAAGTCAGCTGTCACCTGAATCTCCCCACTGTGGGACGGTGCAGCTATTTCTATTTTATTAAAACTGGGTCAGAATGATATGACAAAGGTAGTATTTATCATGCCTTAATTTAAGCTAGATGTTTACCTTATTTGATAAATGTGTGATTATCATTATATTATAATTTGTCAACTAAAAAAAACCTAGTATAACTTTGCCCTTGCAGTAATGTACAGGTGGAACTTGATACTTTTTGTGACTATTTTCAATACAGAGGCATCTGCACTGTTAAGTCAACCAGAAAGGGGTGAACTTTTAACTTTTTGATCCTAGAACTTTTTTAGTTGGAGATTTATCCTTGTTATTCAGAGTGAATTATTCACCGATTTAGCATTTTTTTCATTTCTATTACTCATAGAATAAGCTTAAGTAATTATGTTAAGAATCAGTAGAATTTGTACATTTTTAAGGATTACACGATTGTCTAAATAATCATTAGAATAATCATTTATTAAAATAATAGTTTATAAGAGCCTTAGTTAGGAGATGCACAGGTGACAGGACAAATATTAGTACCATCTGTAGAGAAATGGCTGCCTACAGAGTTAGTTAAATTATAGTTGTTGTGTTTTTACTAGTGCTGTCAGTTAAACGCGTTATTAACGGCGTTAACGTAAACCCATTTTAACGCCCACAATTTTTTTGTCGCCGTTAATCGCGCGTCAAAACACACATACCGTTCCCTAATGTTTTTCCCCCGCCGCGCTCTCCGGACTGTGTTTCTTTTACCCTCGGCGCTTTCCGTAGTTTCAAGAGTGCTAGAAAACTGTAGCAAAACAGACCCGCGCTCACTGTTGCCAACAGTTTCTTTTACCCTCTAAATGTCATGAGTCACGGGTTGCGGTTTTTTTGGGCAGGTTTCTGAAAGTGAAATCGCTTATTTGGGCTCTAAAATAAGTGACGAAATAGGGGTTATTATGAGACCTGCCTGCACTAGATGCTTTGTGTGTATCCAGCTGAAATATCCCTCCGCCATAGGAAGTAAAGGCAGACAGAGCAACTCTTCACGTATTTTCTGCAGATTACGGTGTAATAACGGTGATAACTGCTGAAAGTAGATTACATGGTGCAACTCACCAGTTTAAGCAGATATTGGTTCTGAAGATGAGCTTTTACACGTTGATAACATTGCAGAAACCCAACCCATAAACCGTACTTTAATGCTTATTAATTTGTTGTCTCTGTATTTGACAAACCAAGGATGAATCACGTTGCCAAACGAAGTACCTGGAGTTACTAATCAGTTCCTAAACAGTCTCATTCAGGGTATTAAGCTCCTGCCCAGTTGCAAGCAAAGTGTAAGACTGGAATGACCTGGAAATTTAAAACCTTTTTCCAGGCTTAAACTCTATGAATATGGATAGAAACAGCAAGCAAAAATATTCAAAGAAATTATTGTTGTTGGTGTGAAAGCTCAGAATTAGATGTGTGTGAGAGAGAGAGAGAGAAGAAATGAACAAAACTTATGACTTTATTAAAATGTACAATTTTTATTAATTTATATGTTTATGCATAATACCATGTCTATCTTTGGTTAAGAGGCAAAAAAAATATATCGGCATGAAAACAGGTATTTATTTACACATTTGTTTACACACTGTGTAAACATCAGGGCGTCATGCTTAGTCATTTAGCCATTATAGTCCAGAGTTTAACATTTGGCACCAGGATGTTTTCATTCCAATTCTGAAAAGTGCTTGAAAAATAACAAAATAAAAATATTTTTTGTACAAGCATGTATTTTATTAGTGTCATTTATTGCAAAATTGCATATTAAAATGCCCAAACAGGCTATTACACTTTCAGAAATAAAAGGATAAAATATGCGATTAATTTGCGATTAATCTCAAGTTAACTATCGACATTATGCGATTAATCGCGATTAAAATTTTTAATCGTTTGACAGCACTAGTTTTTACCAAGAGAGTGTTGAGTTTTAGTGACATAATCTGAAACTGTTGTTCCGTGTATCAAGATACAGGATACGCTGAGCTGCGTCTGTTTAGCTAGATAACTGATTTGTTTCCTGCTTCTGCTTATTACCTATGTCTAAAAATGGTGTGTGCTGGTCAGCTGCAGAGCTGTGGTCACTGCGAAATAACTGATTTGTTTCCTGCTTCTGCTTATTACCTATGTCTAAAAATGGTGTTGTGTGCTGGTCAGCTGCAGAGCTGTGGGCACTGCGAAATAACCGATTCGCATCGTCCAAAGCCCGCACGCGTGCTCTTTTGACGAAGCTCTTCCCCTAGCAGATCTCCTGAGTTTGTGATCCAACAGACATCGCTGTAAATGCATTTAGTTTGGAGGGAGGACTAAAGACAAATAGGTTTTCTTAAAGGCTCCTCTGGATTATTTCTGCGCAAACGGTGCGGGAGGTTTTGCTCCGTATGATAGGAATTCAGCAAAGATTACGTAAGTCTGACTGCTATGCTGCTGCTGAGCGTCAAAATTGAGCGTATATAAGATAAATAATTAAATGTGAATAAATTAAAATAATTGGATGTGAATAAAGGAATTAAATAATTAAATGTGAATAAATGAATTAAAATATTTGTATGTATATAAATTAATTAAATAATTAAATAAAGTAAAATTAATGGTTTATATTAATAATGTCATATAGGCGGGACTTCCGGCAGGGGGACTGGAAATGGAGGCGGGACATCCGGCAAGTTGATGGATTATTTATCCGATTAATGGTAATGGAGGCGGGACTTCCGGCAAGTTGATGGATTAATTAAATTTTGACATAAATTTGATATCAATTCATATAAATTTTATATCATTTAATATAAATTTGATATCATTTAATATAAATTTTATATCATTTAATATACATTTTATATCGATTAATTATTGCTTAAGATAAGAATAAATCTTTATATCGATTAATATAAATTTTATATCGCTTAATATAAACTTTATATCGTTTAATATAAATTTGATATCGTTTAATATAAATTTTATATCGTTTAATTATTACGTCATCTAAAGGTCAATTAAAAAATAAGCCCCGCCCCTTTTTAATCGCCCCGCCCCTTTTTAATCCATCAAAATCGGATTAAAAAGTGACAGAAGGGTAATCCTATGTCTCTCTCCTGTTTGTTTGTGTTAATTTGGGTAAGCAACATGTTGGACGTCTCTTTTTGTTCAAAGAAACCTTATAAATAAACCTTTAATTTCATTTCCATCTCTTTTATTATGTTACCCCCGTCTTCCAGTCTAAAGTGGGCGTAACAAAGGGTAAGAATACTTGGCATGGTTTGTTTCCAAGCCTTACCTCTGTTTTTTTATGTTATACACAACTTCACCACATGATGGTGCTGTTGTCTTTTGTATATTTTTTAAAGCCAACCCATCTGCTAAGAAACAGTATGCAATTGTACTATATCTTACAAATGTAACTCCAAATTGTTGTATTACAAATAAATGTATTTCACATACATTACATTTTCAATGCATGTATAAAATGTATACTCTGCTATTTCCCCTATTAGTTTTCTTTTGACCTAAAGATATTCCCACATGTCTTTGGGAGATGTTCAGGTTTCATGGTGGATTCAAACTAACCAAGAGACAATGAACTAATTCATCTTCAATAGTAACTGCTGGACTCCATTCCATATATACCACTAGATGGCACAAGTGTAGCAGCACATTTGGAGTTACGGGCCACTGCGCTGATGCTACTGTCTAATTCAATCTTCTTTCCCTTCTTGAAAGGGCTGGCTAAAAATACAGGAATAATTAATTACCAATTCAGTTTTTGTACAAATTATTATCCAGTGTTCCAAAGGAGGTACACAAACAGTGCAGCTCACAAAAAACAAAATGATTCAGGAGCTTTAAGACCATTTGTAAATGCATCTAGCAAAGCTCCTCAGTGCATTCATATGTATTACTTCTGCAAGTCAATTAGGCACAGCGGAAACTAGCCTTTGCAGTAGAAACTTGTAAAACCTAATAGATTTCCCCATTGTATTCTTCTACGGGTATGCATTTGTGAAGCTTTGTGCTTTTACTGATAGTCATCCAAGCTTATCTTTACATTGAACTTGTCATCTTACAGTCACTTCAGATCTTTGTGTACAACAGAATTCCGGTTCCTCGCATACACCTGGCTGATGCTGTGGAAGTAGATCGGGGCTTGTGAAAAAGCTTCAACACAGTCAGCCATATGCAGCTGGCATACACACATTTCCCTCAAAACCCAAATGGAGAACTCCAGCTTTATTAAATTTGGCAATAACATATTTGCAGTACCTCATTGGCTTCTAATGGGAAGTATGACTGTATCCAAACGGCTTGAATTAGATTTAATTTGTTTGGCATTTCACAGATGGGAATACATTTAGAACTGTGAGCAGACATGAGAAGCGATTACAAACACAGTCAAAACCTGCCATCCATGTCCCTACAGTACGACAAAAAACTCTTCTTTTTAAATAAGGGTAATTCCTAAAATGCTTTTAAGGAATATGCAATGTTTGGAACCTCAAGTACATGCTAAAAATGCCTTTGGTTATTTTATTTTATTTTTTTACAAGATTGCATTTCAACATATTAGGTTACCAGAACTTAATTAATTCTTTATTGCTATCTGCCACTGGCTTTTGTCCCAGTCAAGATAAGATTGGCTGACAGACTAAGCATGCATGCTAAAATGATACCAGAGGGATGTAAACAATAAAGTCTGTTGTCAACTAAGAAAACAACTAAATGCAAAGAGAGAGAAAGCTGGTGCTGTGCTGGTTTGCAGACAATGACATTTGCACCATATAAATGAAACATCTGTCTGCAAACTGAAGGGGAGCATATCAGAAAACATGCAGCGTGAGCTTTGGTCCTACATGCAGCTGATAAACCTCAGCAGGCACCCAAGAGTTGTAGGGGGGAGGGAGGGGAGGGTTTCGATCCAACATCACAGTTTATGCTCTGCAAACAACTGAAACCTGGCACTCAAAGAATGAGTTTCTTTAATTCAAAAATAGACATGTCTGAATAGGATTGTTCTATTAAAGGGTTATTTGATGTGGCTTTTATATCTATCGCAAGGCAAACATTGTGCTCAATTTATCTGCCACAAGCTAAACAGAAATCCTGTAAATAAAGGAGCAATTTTTATAGAACTAAATAGAACAGTACGCTGGATGATTTTATATGAAATGAACGCAATCAGGAGAAGAAGGAACAAGAAAATTAAAAACTAAAACTACAGCAGAGAAAAAACACGCAGAGAAAATGATCAAATCCTGTCAGAATAATACACCTCAATTTGATCACATCCTTCTCTTTTTGGAGCAATACTGCAACCTATTATAAATACACAAACCAGCTAATTAATTACAATCTGCAGCCAATATAAAGATGCCTTTCATACACAGCCCCCTCACTGTGACTTGCTAAGATAAATTGTCTGTGACCTAAGCCTGACCCCAGATGATGTTCATGAGGCCATTAAATTTCCTGCAAGAGGGTGCAGTGGGGTTTGTGTGTGTGTGTGTTTGGAGGAGGAACTGAGAAAGAAAATGAAACAAAGGGATAACGAAAGACAGTTGTATAGAAACGATACAGATCAATCAAGTCAATATTTAACATTTTATTCTTCCTTTTTTTAATTATTTTTAAACAAGGAAGCATTACAAACATCATATTTTGGATGTTTTCAAAGTATTCATACAATGTACAGTTATTTAAATGAAACTACTTGTACCCACAAAAAGTAGGACATTTTATTCACATTTCACATATCAGTATATTGAACATCCTTGTAAGAGCTAATCTGTTTGATAAATCCTAGGCTTTAGAAGGCAATGATTACATGTTTGTAATCTACGCAGGTAACAAAAAGATGGACAGAGTCAGTAACAATACTCATGTAGGGTGTTACAATTATCAGACGTAATTCATACTGAAATACCAAAAATTTGCCGATATTGTCACTCCACCACCAGTTCTGGAAATTAACTACTGATAGCGACAAGCCCACATACATTAAAAAAAAAAAAGATTTGCCTTTATTGTAAATATATTGTAATGCAGAGCTGAAATACTGCGAATAGCAAAATATTGTTGTCTCAAACATTGCACATTTTTATTTCAAGTTCAATAATCTGGAGAGAACTTGCGAACTTCTGTTATTGTTAACATGCTTACATTATTTAACTGAAATATGCACAGGTAGCATATTGAGATTTACTTAAATTCCTTAGTTAGAAACAGTTTTTCTGTGCAATATGTTTCAAGTCTAACCAATTTCTAGATTTAAGCAAGTGGATATGTTGAAAATGTAACATTAGAGACAGAGGGACATGTATGCAGTTAATGTCAGCTGATACTTGCCCATTCAGACAACCCATTTACATTTTATTATATCAGCAAATAACATAGATAGAGCCTGTGTTACCTTGCAGGTAACAGTTGTTAACAATTTAAACAGCCACTCCAGTACCCACTAACACCAAATCACACCCTGCCAACTCTGTGCAAGCCACCAGTTAGTGTCATGCCACTGGCAGTGAAGAAATCAGTTCTACAATAGTTAGCTTATATTAGCAAATAGACAGTGAGAGAAACATGCCACAGGGGTAATGTGAATTTTTACACATGTTGCAATTCAAAAATATGGGAAATTTCTTACAATCCACTGTCCCCGGATGTGTGCATTTGCTTTGTACCATCTTGCCACCCATCTAATAGATTGCTACAGAGTCCATGGATCCAAGGGTGGGCATCTCTTATTTAGTGATATGACTTTAGTGTACTATACTTTATAACATCTTGTTAAAACTCTTTGATTTAATGCCTGTACTCACACAAGCATCTGCATGTAAATATATACCTCATCCACCAGCAGTTTGTCATGTTCACATAATCCAGAGTGATGTCTGCCTAATTTGTTTCCTCATTCTAATAACCTTGCGTATAAATAGTCACTATCAGCATGTGTGTTTTTTCACCTCTTCTGCCTCAGAGGAAATTATCATTTGAATTTGTAATCATGTCTCTTTTTAAGTTGAATCATATGCACAGGCTGAAACGAGGAGACAATTAACCTGCACTGCTAAATGGCCAAGAGGATTCGACAGAAATAGCTCAGAGGGAAATAAAGTCAAGCTGCATATTTCACAAGCAGCCATAATCAAGTTGACTGTGGGTAACAGCGCTTGTAATGTGATAGGATGATTTCAACACAGTAAAAGAATTTCTGTTTAAAATAACAACAAATGCATAAGATGGATGTTTATAGGGAAAATCGTTTATTCTGATATTGAGACTTGCAATCGGAATCTTGTTATCATCCAAAGTTGTCGAGAATGACCTTGGTTCCTGTGGGAGCCTGTAAACACAAATTGCACCAAAGGAGGCTGTGTGTTGTGTGCTCACTTCTGTAGTAGTAAATGCCAAAAAAGTCAAATCTGTTTGTGTCAGATAACAATATACTTGTGAGAAGAAGTAGCTTTGTAACAATAATTGGTAATTATTAAATTTATATTTTTTATTTATAGACCACAATTTCTGCCTTTGGCATTTACATTTCAGGTACAAAAACTAAGACAGATTTGTTTTCACCTTCACTACGTTTGTTGGGAAATAGCCCCTTTTCCGTCAAAAGCCCCAGGATTGAAAGCCCCAGGCTTTGGTTTACCCTGGTCAGTTACTTCTCCTAAGCCTCCTCTTTTGCTCCACCCCCAACCCTTTTTCTCAAAGCCGGGCTCCACTCTATTCTACTCCTGTTGGTATAAATAAATAAATAATAAAGCACAGCTTCTTTATGCCTCGGCAGCTTGGGGACCGTAGTTGTGTGTGTGTGTGTGTGTGTGTGTGTGTGTGTGTGTGTGTGTGTGTGTGTGTTCTTACGCACCTATACAACAGTGGACCTTGGCGTGGTTACACAGTCACAAAGAGGGGACTACAAAGCAAACAGGGGACATTTTTCAGGTCCCCTGTTTGACATGCTTTAAATCAGGTCCAAATCATCTCTAAATCCCTTTCGGACATTTTTTTAATTTTTGCAAAGAGTGGACCTGAAAGTGTGTGAGTGTTAATGACTATACTCAGCAGTGCCTCTGCTGGAAAAAGCATAGTTTAACAACTTATTCACACATGTCGTTTACACACACACACCATTATAATATGAATGGGTTGTGGCCCAAAGGAGTCTTGTAGACTGTAGAGGGTCAATTATGCAAATTACTTAAGAAGGAAGTCTCTTGAAACATAGTGTGATCTTTTTTTTCTTTTCTTGTGTTTTAGCTAAACTTTGTATTAAAATAAAGCATTCAAAATCAGAAAAGTAAAATTGATTTTGATTCTAAAAATGTCAACAACAAGAAATAGAAACACGATGAGGATAGAATCAGAGATAAAATATTCAGTAAATACCTTTTGTATTAAATAATTATTCAAGAATAATGGCACATCTGACTTTGGCCACAGCTTTAAACCTGCATTTAGAAATGCACATTTTAGATATTGATTCCAATTCCAAAAACAGAGATCACCTTGTCCTGTGTGGAATAATAGAAGTCCGCTGTTTGCTGGTACACAATGACACAAGTTCCCTTTTAGATAGCATGGGGTGATACTGACTCTACCAATTGTGTGAAAATAAAAAGAAGCTAACCTACCCCTATAAAACACTATACTTTATTTGCGAAAAGGCATTTTTTACACAATATAAAGGCTGAGTTTTAGTAAATGAAAAGTAGGATACTTTGTTACTTTTTTATTATTACAAGTATTTGGCATCTGTCTTTACAGCTTTAAACATGTTTAGTCCTACAGTACTAAAATGACAAGTTTTCACAAGGACTTGATGTCAATATTTTTTTTTTAATTGTATCTGTGTACTTTGGTATACATGTAGGTTTTTTGGGTTCCTAGCATTGATGCTCAAAATGTCCAGTATAATTCTCAGTACTTTTGGAGCCTGTTTCTCTTTGCTGTTATCTTGTTGTACATACAGTATTTTACAGCTTTCCAGTCTCTGTCATTATCCCTTAGAATCTGATTTTCATCTATGCATCTCTGACAGTGCACTTTTCCAGGCATCTTCATTTCTTTCAGGAAGTCTTTGAAATGGCTTTCAACAATGTCTCCCTCAGTCTTTGACCAGGGCCTTCTGGATTTTCCTGTAAAAAAATCATTAAAGTTACTAAAGGTATGGATAAATGAAAGTGACATATTATGTCAACAAACATATGTAAATTTTTCTTTAGTCAACGATTTAACATACCTTTTTTAATTGATTGCAATGAGGATTTATTAATGCCACCCATTTTGTTTTTAGAAATGGCTGCCCCTTCTTCAGGAGGTTCTTCCTCTGAGTGTACTGGAATAACAAATATGGCAATATTTATAATTGATTGAAGTGGTTTGATTTTTATTTAACCAGGATATGGTTCCATTGAGACAACATTTTTCAATAGTCCTGGCCAAGAGGCATCAATAATTATATACAGAAAAAGTTATATTGTTGAAAGAAAACAACAAACTATAAAAACAGGTACATTTTATTTAAATTAGCCTCAAAACCTTGTTGCTTTGAACTAAGAAAGTTCAGTTAATTTTAATGAAGGAAGTTCTATTAGGAGTGTGCTGAATGATCAAGAGTCTTCTTGCCCAACTCAGTCCGGGCAAGGGACAGAAAAAAGCAGCAAACTGTGAATGAAAATTATACTAGTCGGAATTTCTCAGTGCAATTGGAGTACAGATATAGGATGGCAGAAGTACAAGAAATGCTTTGTAAATGAATGTTATCCAGTGGGAATTACTACCACCAGACAAATCAGGCCATCTTCACGCTGAATATAAATCACAAAGGGGTATTGGCATTTTTCAGTTTGTGTTGAACCTTAGAGAAGAGAGATAAAGGGAGTCTAGCATCCTAAGACATTGAGATCTACAAAAGATCTCCATAGTCCAACACAGACATACAAATTACGGTAAAAACTTCCTGTTTATCCACACTAAAAATTATTTCTAGGGGCTCGGCTACCAAGTCAGCTGACATTAAATACAAAGACTCTATTAAATGACGTCCCTTAGATTTTCTATTTTCCAAAAATGTGAGTGCTTCAAGTACATCAACAGCAGGGAAAGGTGCCAAATTTTAATCCTCACCAAACAAAACTGGATAGGTTTTCTTTTGTTATGATGCAGCAGAAACAGTCCATTTGGAATAAAATAAAAATCCAAATTGTATAAAATGCCTGTGAAAGAAGCAGAAGGGGTCCTATATCACCCAACAGTTAAGATAAGATAAGATAAGCTTTATTGATCTCACAATGGAGAATTTTTTTTGTCACTAAAGGAGCTGCTCAGCTCCTCTACAGTCTGGTGCAGGGGGTGGAAGGTGTTGTCCATGATGGATGTGAGGTTGGACAACACCCTCCTCTCAGCCACTTCCTCCACAGAGTCCAGAGCGCAGCCCAGGACAGAAGTGGCCTTCCTCACCAGCTTATTCAGCCTCATTCTGTCCCGCTCTGTGCTGCCAGGAGCCCAGCAGACGACAGTGTAGAGAAGAGCTGAGGCCACCACAGAGTCATAGAAGGTCTTAAGCAGAGGCCTGCTCATACCTAAGGACCTCAGCCTCCTCAGGAGGTAGAGGCGGCTCTGGCCCTTCTTGTATAGAGCATCGTTGTTATGAGTCCAGCCCAGTTTATTGTTGACGTGAACACCCAGGTATTTGAAACTCTCCACAGTTTCTATGTCCTGCCCCTGAATGTTCACAGATGAGTGAGGTGGGGGTCTTCTCCTGAAGTCGATTACCATCTCTTTGGTTTTGCTGGTGTTTAGACACAGATGGTTCTTCTCACACCAGTCCACAAAGTCCCTGATTACCGACCGGTCTTCAGCAGCCTGGGGGGGGGGGGGGGGGGGGGGGGGGGATGCCGTCCGGTCCAGAGGCTTTCCTCTGTTTCAGCCTCGTCAGCTGACCTCTCATCTGCATTGGCGATTGTGAGGGGGGAGGCAGGCAGGGCCGAAGGTGTGGATGGGTCGGTCGTTGATAAGAATGGCGGTGGGGGGGGGGGTGGTAGATCTCTGGAGGGCTGGTGGTTGGAGACGTGTGGGGAGTTGATGGCAGGAAGGGGGCCAGTGTGGGGGGAGTCAAACTGGGTGAAGACTGTGTTCAACTCATCAGGTAGACGAGGTTGTGATCCGAGCGTCCCAGTGGGGAGAGGGGGGCGGAGGTGTAGGTGTTTTTAACATTGGTATAAAAAAGGTCCAGGGTTTTATTGTCCCTTGTTGTACACGTGACGTACTGGGTGAGCGTGCGGAGGGTGGAACGGAGGGAGGCATGGTTGAGGGAGTTATGCAACATTAATGTAAAAAAGTTTGGAAATGTCTACATAATAAGATTATTGATAAAGGATCATGAAAGTATCAAATCTTGACAATTTTTTTGAATATATTATTACATGCAGTGGAAAATAGTAGACATATAACATACCGTTTTGAAATGATGGCAATGAGGGTTTCTTTGTACCACAAATTTTCTTTGTTAAAGTAGATGCCTTTTCTTCAGAATGTGCTTCCTCCAAGTGTCCTTAAAAAACAGAGGGGAAAAATGTTGTGGTTGAAAGTGATTTATTTTCTAACATTCCTCACTACATGCAATGAAATTTTTAGAGTGATATCATACTCATGTCAACTGATAGCAGTGATGATTTCTTGCCAACAATTTTTTTGTTGAATTGGATGCATTTTCTTCAGAATTTGGTCGCGCTGAAATAATACAGACAGCAATTTTTATAGTTGAATAAAGTAATTTACATTGTTAGTGTTATACACTGCATGCAACCTAAGATCTTGCCTTCTTGACATGTGGTAGTACTCTGCACAGACTGGACAGTGTAGAGAAGAGCTGAGGCCACCACAGAGTCATAGAAGGTCTTAAGCAGAGGCCTGCTCATACCTAAGGACCTCATATATATATATATATATATATATATATATATATATATATATATATATATATATATATATATATATATATATATATATATATATATACTGTATGCATTTAAATCAGAATGTGTAGTTATAAATATATTTTTCCACATGGTAATCTAAAGTATC
This sequence comes from Fundulus heteroclitus, assembly GCF_011125445.2. Taxonomy (NCBI): domain Eukaryota; kingdom Metazoa; phylum Chordata; class Actinopteri; order Cyprinodontiformes; family Fundulidae; genus Fundulus; species Fundulus heteroclitus. Next base: position 11,116,629 of record NC_046364.1, on the reverse strand, counting down.
TGATAATTTTATTTTTATGCATCCATAAAGATTTGTATTTAAAAAGTAATTTGACAAGCTACAAACAATTTGATAAGTTCCAATTTTTTTCACACAATTTACAATTTTTGTGTTCTCTAATTACAGATATGAGTTAAAATTCTGCTGTGGGTCTATCCAAATGCCCTTATTGAGTAGGTACACTTTAGCCAAAACAGAAGTGCATCAGTGGTTACCATGATACGTTTTGCTCAAATAGTGCAGTCAGTAAGGAGGAAGATAGGAAAAGGAGCCAGAATACTTTGTGGCTAGTCTAGCCTAGGAACCTAGGTTCCTAGGCTAGACTAGTCTGACAGGTCGCCAGTCTGTCGCAGGGCAACACAGAGACAAACAGGACCAACCATTCTCGCACACACTCACACCTAAGGAGAATTTAGAGGAGCCAATTAACCTAACTGTCATGTTTTTGGACTGTGGGAGGAAGCCGGAGTACCCGGAAAGAACCCACGCATGCACAGGGAGAACATGCAAACTTCATGCAGAAAGACCCAGGGTTGGATTTGAACCCAGAACCTTCTTGCTGCAAGGCAACAATGCTAATCTCAGCACCATTGTGCAGCCCAGATTTTATACAAGATTATACAAAAATCCTTTATACAGACACAAATTCCTATCTATAAACACATAAAGATAAAATTCTCACATAGTTTGGTTCACAATGTGGAAAAACTGCAACTACATATTTAAATTTAGAAAGCACAAAATATGAGTGAACTTTGGTCCCTAAGAGTCATATTCAATAAACATGAGCAATTTATACATTACAGTCAAATCTCTGCCAATGATAAGTATTGTCATACAGTAAATAGACGTAATTGTACACACCACTACTTGGGACTTGAAAAAACTTACTGTATGTGTATCTTGTCCTTGGTTTTTTACTTCATGGTGTTGTTCTGTTTGTTCTCCTGGAACATTTTTCTGCTCTGACTGGATCTGGAATGAAAAACACACATTATCCATAGTATTGCAGCAAACAAGAAAAGCACAGCAAAACATTTTATATAAAACCATGCATGAATGCATCCTTACCATTTCACCAATGCATAATTCCTCTGGAATGTGACTCAGGTGAGTGTCAGTCATTTCTGGGTAAATACAGATAACACTCTGTGAGATGTCTGTGAGATCTTTTCTGGTAGTTGTGGACTGCTATGCGATGAATGGAGTTGGTCCTGTAAAAACATTGGTAGAAATCAAAGTACATACTATTTACCAAATACCATTTAGGCCCCTGACTGCTTTGTGTAATTATCAGTTGTATTTTCTGTGAAAAAATACCCTGTAAATATCAAGTCTGCTATATATTATGTGACGTTACTTTAAAATGTGTTTATTTTTTATTTACATCCTAAGTAATTTCACCATGGTAACACATTGTGACAACAAAGTTTTCTTGATTCAGGATTCCTGACATGCTGTGTTTAAAGACATTTTTAATATCTAGCATTTTAAATATTTTTTTAGTTCATTACAGGTTTCTACTTAGAACATTGATACCACATTGATACCACATCTCTGTTGAAGGGGGTGGTCACAGTTCTGTAGCAGCACAGCCATTAATCACATTTGCATCAGAACAACAGGCCTGCAAACATGTTTGCACCTCACCCCTCCCCCTTCCCATTCCAGCATGCTTTCAGCTCGAAACAGAAAATAAGTATTGGCACAATGGAAGTATACCATTGTAAGTTTCTGTAAAACAAAAATTTACAAACTAGAGATAAAAAACCCATGGATGGAAAAAAAACTTTTATGGTCTAATGTATATAATTAACAAATTGCAAAATTATGTTTCCTGACACTCCTAAAAAATTCAGGTGAAAACTAATTAAATAGGTCCTCTGGATGCATTTGTCTTTATTGAAATGTTTCATCTCTTTTCCAAGACACTTCTTAAGTCTGTGGGGCTATTGATAAACCCAGCCTTGTAAGCAGTGGCTTTGATTTCAACAAAGTTTCAACAAAGAAGAACCCATCCAGAGGACCTAATCCTTGTAATTTTACTCACAAATGAAGGTACACAAATACTGGAAATCCTATAAAGCATTAACTTACATTTTTCCACAGTGTTATCCTATATGTCAGAGGATTTTATCTTTCTACATATACACAGACCTGTACTACCATGACAAACTATGTCTTTAGAACATTTTGGGCAAAACCTTACATGGCAATATATCACATACTGTAATACTAAGATGGTGTACAAGGGCTGAATTGAAATGTTATACCTGTATAACACAGAAAACTCCAGAGAGTCTGATATACTAATTTAACAAACATACCTTTCTCCTTGTTGATGAATCTTTTGTAAAATGTGTCTTTATCCCTTCCAGAAGAAGTGAAATGCAAAGCTTCTGTTTCTGGACAAACCCTTTTATGTCTCATTTTTCTCTGAAATATTTAGGAACAATCACATGGCAAGTGGTTAACTAGGGAGAGTTTGTAAAAGAAAACAAAGTGATGTATATATGATAAAAACATTCATTAGAAGTTAAAATGTGAACCTTACCTTGTTGTGCTTTAAAAGATGTAGATAAAAAGTTTCAAAAGTAACCTAGGTAAATTTGCCTACCTATTGGAAGGCAAGATGTATACGTAATAAGATTAAAATGGCTGCAAAAGGAGAAAAACTTTTGTCGCAACTGTTTCACAAGCCTTAAAAGAAGAAATTCGTCTTCTGCCCTGAATATATACCCACAATCCTGACAACTTGCCTGGACAAGGATTGGTTTTTAGAAATGTGATGTGGATGACCATGACTGGGAACCTGAAACAGAGGGCTCCAATTATGAGGAGTTGTAAGTTAATATCTAATATATTTGTAGTACATAATATTTCATTTTTTTTAATCGAATATCTCTAAAATTTCAAATCCTAAAAAAAACCTAGAAAAACAGAAATTCCAAACCCATTATTACCAACTGTTAGTGAATCTGCTTGTCTGGATTGGTTTCTAAAAGCTTTAGTCTTGTAAATGTTTCTTCTTTGGGATGGATGTATGGATTGGAATGAAAACACCAGCACATTTCCCCTGTGTTTGGACGTAAAGAGTTGTCTTTTAATTCAGGAATGGTCCTTCGGCACATCAACATTAACATGCCGATTAAAGTACCCTACCTAAAGGTTGCTATTGTTCAGCTGGAGTACTGTGACAGAGGTTGTGCTTAGAAACTGACTTGATTTTAGACTCTATGCATTGAAAGCTCAAGTCTTAAGCCTCTTCCAAACCTTTTGTTTGGAGTTTTAAACAGTTTGGTCTATATCGCAGTACTGACAAGCAAATCTAAACTTATATTCTTATTTTGTAGTGACCTTGAAAATGTGGCAAATTTTTTGCTCATTAGCTCAACAGAAGTTTATCATTTCTGAAAGTTGCTTGAGAACCCTGTTTGCAATTTGTGTTGTGTTTAGGAGCCAGCATAGTGACAATGAAGCAGGTTAGGGGTACTGTTGGCTGTTAAAAGTGTCTGTAAGAACACAGAGGCAACTTGATGGTCGCGGCTGCCACCATGCTCAGTGGGTGTTACCCAAAAACTGCCATGAACCTTTTCTGGCATATAAATATCTCCATTTATAAGATGAAGACATATTTTAATCTGTAGCACAGCTATTTGATAACTGCCATCCAAAAACTTTGGAGCACCAAGCAACAGGCCTTGATAAAGGCATAAATCAAAGTATGGCAGCTACTCCTTAAAGGATATTAGGATAGGATAATATAATAATATGGTCATGACTTCAACAACACATCTAGCACACTTTGAGCATTGCCTGCCATGAAAAACAAGTTTAATTAAAATTGCCTATTTTCTAGACATCTACAAGAAGCTTGCTGTGGTGGCTAGGAAGCCAAAGAGTACTTTTATGATGCTGTGGGCTTGCTCTATTTTGGACCACCTGAAGAGTCCCCGCTTGATTCTGGAGATCAAGCTGTAGATACAGGTTCAAACTGGTAAGGTTAAACACCCATTCCTCCCACATAATCTTTTAGCATTTCTTTGTAATAGGGTGTGGGCGTCATGACGTAATGGCGTACCGTGCACGTGACCTCACCATCTCAGGAGCAACGGCCCTTGCCGCTTTGGTAGGACAAACAGGTAGAGAGCGCCCGTAGCCACCAGCCATTACACGCGCAACAGAAACAGCGATATGACCGACTTTGCAGCCGTTAAACTTTCGCAAGACGATGTCCCAGGCGCACGGTTTACTGGTCGAACTGTCGAAGAACACACCAACCTTCAGCTCAAACGATAGCTTGAGTGTCGAGGGCTTAAAAAGACTGGAAAACGGGCCGAGTTGATCGAATGGTAAGTCGTTGTTTTTTTTTTTCTGCTCTGCGTTCATGGTGTCGTCTGCCGTTTTTTTTTCTGTTTGTAATCACCGTCCAGGAATCGGTATATGTTGCCAATAGGTAGCTACAAAACAACTGTTTACATCTCAGAATCTTTCCCTTAAGAAATTCCAGCTGTGCCTCTCCAGCTGAAATGATGACAAAACAAACAATCATGGTCAATTTAGGGACCTAAACCAATATCGCGAGGCAGGATAGACACGCAGACATGACAAAAGTGTAACAAAGGATGGCTCATTTCGTCGTGAGCTGTTCGACGTATGATAAGATTTAAGCTTCAATAAAACACCAAAAAACTCTTACCTGTTCACTACTTGATGTTGCTGGAATTGGGTCAGGATGTTCTTCGGTTGTGCCCTTTCCTCCAACAAAATGCTTGCTAATATGTACGTCAATTTGGTAACTGTTTCCGGGTTGAACTGTTGTGTAGTCCGACTGCACCGGTGTACCCAGCGCACACATTTCTCCTTGGCAGTCTTGAATTTCGGGAAATTAATGGAGAAAACATCCTTCATATGCGGCCCGATCAGCGTACCTCGAGTCGCTGTTGCACGTTCCATAGCAACAATGTTTAAAAACCATGGTCTTAGACTTGGAAAAAGCAGTCGTTTTACCGAGTAAAACCAAGGGTAACGCACAGCTCTTTTACAGCGAAACAGCAGAGGACACATCAAGCTTGCCCTACCGCTTACCACGCGATATGACGTCTTGTGATGTCACGTTCTAAAAATAGCATTACTTTGCGTGGCCGCCATGTTGATTGCCTCCTTTACCGCTACTCAGACTACTGGCTATGACTACCACGTACTGTACTCCCTTTGCTGTATTGTGGGCTTTGTAACAGTGCAACACATGATCGCCATGGGAAAAACATAGAAAATGGGTTAACTTTCCACCGCTTTCCTGCCTGGAGGCGCAACCACGGAGTCGTCAGCTCGCTTGGATCGTGGCTTTAAAGACGACCAAACATAACTTTCCACAGTATCCCAATGTCAATGAGAGTGTGTTCCCTGCATTTTCATTCTGGTAAGTTAAAGATGCACGGTTTTATTTTATAGCCTACATTGTTTCTTTCCTTCAACCGCGACACCACATACATGCACATAAATACTAAAACGGCCAGCGGGAAAAGGCTCAAATATATGAGAAACCCAGAGGGTTTAGGGAGGGTTGGCAGTTAACATTACTAACTACACCTTTGAAACACATAGCAGCTAGTTAAAAGTACATTACAAGCATGAGTGGTTGTTAGCACTAACGGTTAGCAGTTACTAAACTAGCAGGTGCCAGAGGCTGTCAGAGCACAGCTTACCTTTGTACGAGTTACTGTGTTCCCACTGTTTGCTGACTTATGATCTGCAGCTCCTGAACCCATCCATTCGTGAACTGCACATGAGACTCCAAGGACTTGTAGCTTCGGAACTGTTCTGAAGTATAGGCGCTCACACCACAAACAAGGTCAACATACCAGTCCCTGGCTTCTCTATTTAATGTGTCCCGGTAAATTCCAGATCCTTTTCAGGATTTAAACATCTTTTTTTTTATCTATTCTTTCTCAACTCTACTTCTACGTCTCTTCTTTCAACGTTGTCAGAGTTATGTTAATTGTTCGCGTAGCCATCAACATGGCCGCCCACGTCCCACAATGCAATGCGGAACCCAAGCCCTATAGTATGAGAAAGTGCTGTCATTCACTGCTTGACTGCTACTCTTGCTAGGGGTGGAGCAGCTGATATAATTATCTCCACCCACAGAAAGATGCACTATTGAACTTTTTGACAAAAATTTAAAAAAGAGGCAATCTTGTTTCAGGCTTTGGAAATCAATCCCAATAATGTTCATTTATGCTCTTCCTGGTAGCTCAATATTTTCAAATTTGATTTAATTCTTCCCTTAAGAGAAAACATGTTTCATATGTACGGTGAACAATATTTCTGTACTGCAGATTGATGTAAAAATACATTGTAAAACAGATTTTTTTATATTAATAAAATACTATACAATGAATCGTGTGTGGCTGACCATTTTATTCAAAATATTTATTTAGTACAAACATACTTTTGGCTCGGGGTTATGTTTTTTGCTGTAAAAAATAACAGGTCATATAGAATAGTTATATGAATTAGGATTTTGGCTGGATTTGTGGCATGTGACTATCGCGTAGACATTTAAATGGGGACTTATATCCATTATGTTGCCAGCCAACAGTGGACTCCTGTCATTTAATGCCATACAAGAGGAGGACTGTCTTTTCTGTAGGCCTAAAGGAAATTTTAATGACAGCTTGCCTCATATATTATTTGGTAGCACTTTATTTGAACTTAATACTAGTAATAGAATATACTACAGCTGTGTGTGAAGAGAGTGCTTTATTGAATGAAATTTCTTATGTTATTGTCTTCACTTTTTTCATTCATGCTATAGTTTGAATGGCAAATAAACTTCTTACTGAAAGGATACCTACTTAACTATTCCTGAAATTACTATATAAATAAATCACTTTAAAATCAGTACCTTAAACATGCCCAAATACCCTCAAGAAAGTGTTATGGCAATGTGGTTAAAAATAGTAAAGAGGATCTATTCAAATGTTTACATCACCATTCCACACATACAAATGGCAAATGAAAGCTGGGACTTATAATTATTATGCAAACCCGTTTTTTTTGGTTGGCAGTAAATATAAAGTATTATTGGCTGGATTTTGGCATGTGACTGTCGCTGTAGACCATTTAAAAGGGGACTTATATCATTATGTGCCAACCAACAGTGGACTCCTGTCATTTAATGCCATACAAGAGGAGACTGTCTAAACTTTAGGCCTAAAGGAAATTTTAATGACAGCTTGACAGCACATTAATGCCTCATATATTTATTTGGGTAGCACTTTATTTGAACCTTAATACTAGTAACAGAATATACTACACTGAGCCTATACATTATTATAGACATATATTATCAAGTTGTGTGTGAAGAGAGTGCTTTATTGAATGAAATTTCTTATGTTATTGTCTTCACTTTTTTCATTCATGCTATAGTTTGAATGACAAATAAACTTCTTACTGAAAGGATAACTACTTAACTGCTTCCTGAAATTACTATATAAATAAATCACTTTAAAATAGTACCTTAAACATGCCCAAATACCCTCAAGAAAGTGTTATGGCAATGTGGTTAAAAATAGTAAAGAGGATCTGTTCAAAATGTTTACATCACCATTCCACACATACAAATGGCAAATGAAAGCTGGGACTTTATATTTTACTGCCAAAAAACGGGTTTGCGTAATAATTATAAGTATTATTGGCTGGGTTTTTGCATGTGACTGTCGCTGTAGACCATTTAAAGGGGACTTATATCATTATGTGCCAACCAACAGTGGACTCCTGTCATTTACTGCCATACAAGAGGAGACTGTCTAAACTCTAGGCCTAAAGGAATTTTAATGACAGCATGACAGCACATTAATGCCTCATATATTTATTTGGGTAGCACTTTATTTGAACCTTAATACTAGTAATAGAATATACTACAGCTGTGTGTGTAGAGAGTGCTTTATTGAATGACATTTCTTATGTTATTGTCTTCACTTTTTTCATTCATGCTATAGTTTGAATGGCAAATAAACTTCTTACTGAAAGGATACCTACTTAACTATTTCCTGAAATTACTATATCAATAAATTACTTTAAAATCAGTACCTTAAACGTGTCCAAATACCCTCAAGAAAGTATTATGGCTATGTGGTTAAAAAATAGTAAAGAGGATCTATTCAAAATGTTTACATCACCATTCCACACGTACAAATGGCCAATGAAAGCTGGGACTTTACATTTTACTGCTGCCAAAAAAACGGTTTGTGTAATAATTATAAGTATTATTGGCTGGATTTTTGCATGTGACTGTCGCTGTAGACCATTTAAAAGGGGACTTATATCATTATGTGCCAGCCAACAGTGGACTCCTGTCATTTAATACCATACAAGAGGAGACTGTCTATTCTGTAGGCCTAAATGAAATTTTAATGACAGCTTGACAGTACATTAATGCCTCATATATTTATTTGGGTAGCACTTTATTTGAACCTTAAAACTAGTAACAGAATATACTACACTTGAGCCTATACATTTATTATAGACATATATTATCAAGTTGTGTGTGAAGAGTGTGCTTTATTGAATGACATTTCTTATGTTATTGTTTTCACTTTTTTCATTCATGCTATAGTTTGAATGACAAATAACTTCTTACTGAAAGGATAACTACCTAACTATTTTCTGAAATTACTGAAATTACTATCATAATCACTTAAAAATCAGTACCTTAAACATGTCCAAATACCCTCAAGAAAGTGTTATGGCAGTGTGGTTAAAAATAGTAAAGAGGGTCTATTCAAAATGTTTACATCATCATTCCACACATACAAATGGCAAATGAAAGCTGGGATCTTATATTTTACTGCCAAAAAACTGGTTTGCGTAATAATTATAAATATTATTGGCTGGATTTTTGCATGTGACTGTCGCTGTAGACCATTTAAAAGGGGACTTATATCATTATGTGCCAACCAACAGTGGACTCCTGTCATTTACTGCCATACAAGAGGAGACTGTCTAAACTCTAGGCCTAAAGGACATTTTAAAACAGCTTGACAGTACATTAATGCCTCATATATTTATTTGGGTGGCACTTTATTTGAACCTTAATACTAGTAACAGAATATACTACACTTGAGCCTATACATTATTATAGACATATATTATCAAGTTGTGTGTGAAGAGAGTGCTTTATTGAATGACATTTCTTATGTTATTTTTTCACTTTTTTCATTCATTCTATAGTTTGAATGACAAATAAACTTCTTACTGAAAGGATAACTACTTAACTATTTTCTGAAATTACTATATCAACAAATCACTTTAAAATCAGTAACTTAAACATGTCCAAATACCCTCAAGAAGTGTTATGGCAATGTGGTTAAAAATAGTAAAGAGGATCTATTCAAAATGTTTACATCAGCATTCCCCACATACAAATGGCAATGAAAGCTGGACTTTATATTTTACTGCCAAAAAACGGGTTGCGTAATAATTATAAATTATTGGCTGGATTTTTGCATGTGACTGTCGCTGTAGACATTTAAAAGGGGACTTATATCATTATGTGCCAACCAACTGGACCCCCCTGTCATTTACTGCCATACAAGAGGAGACTGTCTAACTCTAGGCCTAAAGGACATTTTAAAGACAGCTTGACAGTACATTAATGCCTCATATATTTATTTGGGTGGCACTTTATTTGAACTTGATACTAGTAACAGAATATACTACACTTGAGCCTTACATTATTATAGACATATATTATCAAGTGTGTGTGAAGAGAGTGCTTTATTGAATGACATTTCTTATGTTTATTGTTTTCACTTTTTTTCATTCATTCTATAGTTGAATGACAAATAAACTTCTTACTGAAGGATAACTACTTAACTATTTTCTGAAATTACTATATAACAATCACTTTAAAATCAGTAACTTAAACATGTCCAAATACCCTCAAGAAAGTGTTATTTCAATGTGGTTAAAAATAGTAAAGAGGATCTTTCAAAATGTTACATCA